>NC_142212.1:8038114-8189629 GCF_049639895.1 Pseudopodoces humilis | reverse complement strand
TCAGTTTCCAAAAGACAATAACTCACTTTATTCCCATTTTATAAGGATTAATTATACTCAGAAAAATCTCTCAAATAGCAAACAGAAAAGGAAACCAGATGTTGCAGAGTTATTTAACCAGTGTTATTTGCAGACAAATATTTAAGGTATGTGATTTAATTTTTTGTGGAACCTTTAGAAGCTGGCTAGTGAGTGAATAAAACATCCACAGTGTATGTGAAAACATATTTTACCTGATAGTATCATTTTTTCACCTATTACAGGTAAATACTTTTGCAGTACTTGGCAACAAATTTGCAAAAGTATTTGATTAGAACAGGAACAATCCCCAAGGCATATTGTGTATAGAGTCATAATTTATAAATAGGCTTTTGTTGCATAAAGCACAGTTGTGCATTTCCAACAGTTTAAGATTTCTGTGCACTATTGAAATGGAGTAGTGCTAAACCTTTGTGCAAACTTGTTTTCCTTATAGATGCAGAATCAAATAATGAATCATTAGAACAAGCAAGTGAATTTATCATCTGAACACAAATATATATCTATGCTTCAATGAGACTGAGCTGCACTTCTGAAAACAGTGTTTTGCAAAACAGATGAGGGCAATTTCTCTAATAGCAATGATTTGTATAAAACCATTAAAGGCAAATTTAAAATGTGGCATATGTTCCTAAAACTGATCTGTTTTAGCTAATTTTCATGTTGTTTAGTACCTGTAAGATTTGTAAGACATTGTTCTAAAATATAGAAGCTTCCTGTTCTAGACTTTATAGGCCAAACAAGAATATCGCTTTCTTTTTCATCATTTCTACACTCTTGACATCCAAGAAATCCTGAATTGTGATATCTCTCCAAATTTGTCTTCCAGTTTTCCTCTTGAGTACCAAGAGCTTTTCATCTGCCAACCACTCGTCTCAAAAACAATCTGCCTCATGTCATTAAGAGAAATTTTCTAAATGAAAAATGTTGCAATATTCTAGTTACTAATATCCCAACACTTGCATGGATATGTCTCAGTTTCAACTTTGTTGTCCTAATTCAAGGAAGCACATTATCCTTAGTTTCCCAGTTTTACTCTTATAAAATTTTGTATCCAGGATTTCAGTGTCTCCTTTCTTGGAGCCTCTAGTGACTCTGCATTCTCTTATCTCCTTTCCCTCTACATCCTTTTCCAGCTGCAATATTCCTTCCAGGGTTTCAGACTCATTTGATTTCTTTTCAGTCCTATCTCCGGCCTCTTTCCCCTTCTTTCCTCATTAGTGCCCTGCAGGTTCTTCAAATCCTCTTTTTTTCCAAACTTAAAACCTCACTTTCCCAAGTTAACATCATTTCTTCTGGCTCTTCAGCCTTTCCCTACTGATCTCCAGTGGCCACAACTTCTGCCACAGCTGAGTTACAGAAACTTCCACTGTTCTCTTCTGACCTTGCCATTTCCTGTTATTTGGTCTGTGCAAGTGCTCAACTTGATGGACTTTGAACTGAACATAATCAGAAGAAAGTATGTATGTAGTTTCTGTCATCAGAGATGATAATAACTTGTTCCTATTTTTAAAATACCATTTCCTGTTTATGGAAACCCATTATTGCTGACAGGTTTTTGCAAAGAGGCATCATTCTTAAATATGCATCCATTTTTAAGAAGTTCCTGCATTTTTTTTTTTTTACTCTATACAAGATTGTTTGCTTTATGTAACTATTTCCCTTGTCTAAATGTAATTTGCAGGCTGTGGTGATAAATGTTTAATGCTTCTTGTAAGACTCTTACATTGTCAGTTTCAAAGTTTAGTGAAACATCAATGTTTTCATTTGATCCCAGCACTGAGGAATGTCCAGCTTTCATCACAACAGGGTTGTTTAGTTCCCTAAATGTCTAAATACTCTGCCTTTGGGAGGTATCTCACTGTCACAAGCTCCTAAATTGAAAATTAGGTGTTCAGCCAAAGGTTGGGGGGAGGGATTTAAGAAAAGAATCTTTCTTTAACAGACATCTTTGATGTGGGACAAAGTCCCTTCAATGTGAAATAAATCAAAGCCTGAGAAACCATTAAACAACCCTGTAGTTTGAATATATCCAGTTCTAGATAACCAAAAAAATGTTCCATCCTGCCCTTGTTTCTTTCTCTATTGAAGATGTGTAGATTTTCAGACAATTCTGTTGACTACATCACGAGCTTCTAATCAGTAACACTTTTGTTGATGAATAAAATATAGTGCTAGATACATTTATGTAGAACACATTCTCAGTAAAAATATTTAGAAACATTTATCTTGAACAAGAGGTATAACCATCAAAGTCAATAAGTTAATGTCATTCAGCATAAAATATTATGAAAGAGCTGAATGTTTCTTATCTTTGCTAAACAATTAACAGAAGCAATTTAACTTATAATGTCAGAAAACCCTTAAAACTGCATGGTGCAAATACAGTCTTGGTTTACTTGTGCATAAATAAGAACTGTTGTCATATTCACCAAGGTGCATTTGGCTTAAGCCTAAACAAGATTGTTTTTTTAATAATGCCCTGTTTATCTTTAAGAAACATAAGATGTAGGGCCAAATCAGATTTTGCTTGAAAGGAATGAAGGAATGCATAAATAAATGTATCTAGTACCTAGTTGAACAATATTGTTTTGAATTCTGTAGAATTTTTTTTCTTTTTTAAATAATGTTTGAGAATATTAGCAGGTAAGCTCTTCCAGAAGATATGGTTCCTTAGGATGAAAAAGGAACACGAGGCAAATATTACAGGACTAGAAAAAGAATTTTGCAGGGAACAAGAAAGGAGGAAAGAGATGTTGAAGTGTTTTAAATTTATTTTCCTAGTCCGTGCACAACCAAGACACCCCAAAATAAAAACCCTACAGAAAGCTCTTGCAAGCCTGAGGTGTAGTGTAACTCTGAAATCTTAGTCTATACATCTTAAAATACCTTGGACTATTCTGCCTAGAAACCCATGGACTAACAAGAGTTTGTCATCTGGGCTCAGTTTTCCCTTTGGTACAGACCCCTTATTTTATTGTCTTCCTAATCTGATGGTGGTATGTCCATTTGGCTGGGGAACCTTTATCTTTTTAGAAACAACTTGTGACAACTCTTCTTCTTCTTTTCTTCCCCCATTTCTTTTTCACTTTTGACACTATAAGTACTTCATTGCTTAGACCTTGTTTTCAAAACAAGAAGTAATTCTGTTGTCAATAGATGCTGCTCTGCTGGCACAGGACTGTGGATTTTTGGCGGCCTTTTTGTGCAGCATCAGACATCTAAATCTTAGGCGTCTCTTCCTGACACTAGAAAAATGCCAATTAAAGAGGTGATGATTGGGGAAGACCTAATTAACAGAGATCTCATCATGGGACTAAGATATATAGATTTATCTTTCTGCCTTCCCTCCCCTTCAGATTGCAAACACAGATACAAAACCTAAATTGTCACAAGGTGCAAAGTGATTTACAGAGAAAGCTATGTGTCCAGGCTAATCCATGGACTTGACAGGCACAGCAGAACATAATATTCTGTAATTCTGGACAGAATTGAAGGGTGTTCTTATGTGCCTAGTTCAGACAGCTGCTGTGAATCCATGTCTGCATGTCTTGTAATGTGAGGTATAAGGAAAATATCCTATTTAAGGGATTTTACCTTAGTCTTGATCAAGTATTTGCTACAGGGGCTCAGCAATGAGAAAGTAGAAGAAAAATATGTCTACCTTATCCCATGTTCAAAATACTGGTCAGATCATGAGCAAAGAGGTATAACTTGATATTTTCTTTATATATTATGAATTTATAAAATTGAGAAGAGAGAGGAAAATAATTAATGCTGAAATGTATATGACCTCTATTCCTGTGAGTACTGTGAACTTTGCTTACAAAACTAGCAGGTCTCAGATGATTTTGTGCTTTTTAAATAAAACAAGTGTCTACTCAGCCCACCTACAGACCGAGAGGTCATTGCATTATACAGGATACAAAAATATGTATTTATCTGTGATCCTGACAGTGTAAAATCATGGGCTGGAGTATGCAAATGAGGCCTGTATGTTTGTGTGTGCAGTCAGCAGGGCTGGTGTGTGTACACAAACATGTTCATTTGTGTACACATACCGATTCAACAAGCTTAGACAACACCACGCAAAGAGCTGTCGGAACTCGTTTCCATGTTCCAATCCTGTTTACGGCCTCTGGGCATCATTTTAATGTAAATAACAAATGGGGGGGGAGGGCGGGGGGCCAAGATTTCCACTATGGTTCCTTTTTTAGGGCATTTTTCATGCTGCTTTATAATATGTGATGGAAAGCACTGGACAGGACAGGTCTCACTTGTCAGCTTCCAGTTTGACAACTGTTGTTTGATGGAAGTGGGCTTTCTAGAATTCTAATCCAAAGCTTGCTGTGAAGTGATTTTTATCAGATATTCAGATTTCCTAGTATTTAATATCTTTCTTTTCCTGGTTAATTTTGACTGTATTTATTTGTATATAGATATATCTATTTTTTTCCCCAGTTTTTGCTTTCTGTTATATATGTAAGTCAGAACTTCAGCACCCTCCCCTTATCCTCATATTGAGAGATTTACTATTCCTGTAGAGAACTTAGAGTCCATTTGATACATATACACCCATATAGGAATTTCTCTGATCACTGAAGCCTTGCATCTTCCAGACAACATTAAACTCCTCCCGACCTTACATATAAAACCAGTATGTGTAAATTCAAGCAACATTTTCAGTAATGAGAATTTATTCAATACAGAATGTACAGAAATGTTTCATCAGTCAGACTTAAGCCTTTTAACTTGCATATCTTAAATAAAATTATTAATAAAAAGTGAATCTTGATGATGCCTGAAAGAGGGTCCATTTTATAGGACCTTCTCCTCCATTGTACATTAAGTTTGATATGAGCCGTATTGCACATCTTTTAATAAAGGAATATGAATGGAAATTAAAATTCTCTAGAGTAACTGATCAATTAATTAGAATTTATCAGCAATGAAAAACTTGGTACGTAATTGTTGCTTATTGTTTATAAATGTATTTGATACAAAATGCCTCTGCATGAAATGCATTTATATGTATTTAATATTGAGTGTACATTTAGCTTACATTTATTTTAAGATTCAGGAGTAATACAGAGTATAGAAATTGTTTTTTCTTTCAACTAAAAAAAAAATATAAATTGAAGTTGGCTGTGGTCACTGAGTTCCTTAGTTACACTTACTTATTTATTAAATCCATTCACTACATGACTTAAGTATATAATAGTTAAAAAATAAAAAATAGTATTTGGCAACTTTGAATTTTCATGAGGCCAGGGACGATTTATAGAAGCCCTGAAACAATGCCAGTCACAGAACAATCTAAATCCTTCCCTGCTTTTGTGTCATTCACAAGGAAAGCAATTATCTGTTTTCAATTTCTAGTCTACATTCCTGCTCTGTACCCTCAATTTGGATATGGAAGGTCTGGAAATATCCAATGGCAAATCTGAAGTTTCTTGAAGCTTACAGATTAATTTTTTAACACCTCATAAAGCAATTAGTAATTAATAATATTGCAGCATGAAACTAAGCATTAATAGAATACCTAAATTATGAAAGACAGGAAATTAACTGGTACATGAGTTGCATTCTTTCTTTCTGAGTAGAAGGGCATAGCATGACTATCAAAGCTCAGTCATGTATGACTCCCAGTAAGGACTCTGCCAAATGCATGAACAGCTCTGCTGTGCTGTGGGGATGGAGCTGCTGAACAGGGAGCTGGGAGCAAAGGACCTTCCTTCAAAAGCTTTTAACTTAGCTCTACCACAGGATATGTAGTTAATAACAAAAACAGCTGCACAAGCATTCTGGGATGCCATAATTAAATTGATAAATCTGCAGTGACATATCTGTGATGAAGGGATCTGCCATTAGTGGATTTTTTCTTTACTGATGGTCTGAATATCTATAGCATCTGGCTGAAGAATAAAGCTCCATGCTTAAAATCCACTTGGCATTTTTTATGAAAGTAAAGAACAAGTTTTTTGTTTTGGTACTTTGTTAGGAAATACTTTCAAATAGCAAAATTGATAGTTTTCCTTACCTTTTTGGTAAACTGAATAGTTTTACAGCAAAAATCTCTGACCAGTGTTAGTTTTGTCATCACCAGCCCATGAAGCAAGTGTGCAAACATGTACAGAACAAGTTTCTTTTGAAGAAAAATTAATCTGTATATGACACAAGTAATTGCTGGAAAAATCACTGAATTCTTAAGGTTATAGCTTGGATAGGAGTGTGATTTCTTTTATCTCCACAACTCAACTTTCATTTTAATGGATATAAAATTCTCTGAAGCAAGGACCATGTCCATTATTATAAATTCTTTGCATTATTACCAGGTAGTTTTCAGATGCCAGCTGTATTTCCCAGTCCCTGTACAAGTGTGGAAGACACAAACTGTACTATTTTGGACAGAATTGTGGGGCCACGGAGGGCTGTGGTCACTGTATGCAAGCTTGTGTTTCCATTGAACACTGAAAGCTCTCTCCTTGAGTAGTATTGAACTGCTGACTGTGGATCAGAGGGTCACGTCCATATCTTGTGTCCTGGAAGTTGTCCAGCTTCCGAACAGACACTCGTAAATTCAAGGAGTCTGTTCTAATTCTGAGACCAGTTGGAAACTGCAGTAGCAGATGAGAGCTTGGACTGGCTCATGTACATTTCCAAGTAAGGAAATGTTCCTTTCTGAGTTAGGATTGTCCACAGTGATGAGGAATTTTCCACAATAAGGATGACTGCTTTGGCTAATGGGTTCAATCAATGTTATCATCTGCTTTTAGGTTGTTTGGGTTTTTTCTTCTGTTGCAAAGGTAATTAGCAATTAATTTTATTGAAATAACAACTGTAGTAAATGGCTATAGAATTGTTAACAAAACTTCGTTTTAGCAGGTGTTTATATCTAGATTATGGACCATACAGATTGATTCTTTTCCTAATTGATGTATAAAGCAGATGGATGGATGAATAGAGATGGGGTTTTATTTTAAAATTTCTCTATTCTTTAATGATAAATCAGTGCTGCTTTTGGAGATGGCTTTTTGAGCACTTTGAGGGAGAATTGCTTTCAACCCATGTTCCTTATTATTGTGGATCAATGTGGTCTGCATTTTACAAATCTTTCTTCATAGGTGGTCATTACAAACTATTTTCACTTTCTTCTTGTTATGATATGTAACAAATTAGGAAAGTAAATGCCTTAGGCTAGATGGAAATCTGTAATGAGTCATCATCATAGATGCTGTGATCGTGGTTCAGAAACCCTGTGGAAATTGTGGCCTGAAGTATTTTGGGAAATGTTTCCAAAATCTGCTGTGCTCTTTTCTTTCAGATTAGTGCTTTCTCTTAAAATGCAGGTTAACTTTCTAATTTTTATTCCCAGTTCTATGCTAAACTACTGATGTACTTCAAAAGTCACTGTTCATGAAAGCAAAGCTTTTATTAATTATTTGTATAAAAAGATAACCAACAACTAAGCCATGAGATTCCAAATGCCGTTCCTGTTTCCGAAAGCAGCCACCCATAGGAAAGGTGGTATGGTGCCAGTTTCAGAGCCCCTGATGTGAGGTGCAGAGTGCAGGGGAGCAGGACTGCAGGGCTCCAGCTGTTTTGGCCCTGCAGGCTGGGAGCCCCAGAGGTGCCTGCCAAGGGTGATCACCCTTGGTCACTTGTCTGCTGTCCCCTGAGCAGGGGGAGCTGCCACTCCCTGGGCTCTGGCTGTGCAGGTGACAGCCCCTCTCTCCATCTGTTTCCCAGCATTATCAGCACTGCTGAAGTGCAGGATTCTTTCAGGCTGCTGTGCTCAGGAGGAGCTGGACAGCTGCTGGAGATGCCTTTTGCCCTCAGCAGCAGAACTGCAGTTGTCCTTTCCTCGCCAGGAGCAGGGTGTGAGGCAGGGCTGTGCGGCACATGGCTCCCATCGGGATCACGCCAGCCCTGGCTCAAGTTACGGGAATGTCAGGAAAGCGACACCAGTGAAACGATGGAGAGCTAATCATCAAGTTTGCCTGTGCTCCTGAGGGACTGCTTTGGAAGCAGTGTGACATCTTGCTGTGGGTGTTAGAATACTTGTGACATTCTGTGAGCCGAGAGTTGTGCGTGGGTGACACCATGACTAAAATGTTGTCCCTCAGCACTGCCCCTGATTGCCTGCACAAGTGCCTCTGGGTGTGTGTGCCTTTCAAACTCTTGTAGAAAAGTGCCTGGGCACACAGATAAGAGAGAAATCTGCTTCCTTTTCCTAGGATTCTGTTTTTGTTGCTAGTTTGGGCCTCATTGTCTTCAAGTGTATAAAAATTATCTTTGTATGGGGATAATTAGGAACGTTTTTGTTGAAAAATTGAAATTTGTTTAAAAAAATAAGTTTTGAAGGATGTCATGCAGTGTGCAAATTCAGGTCAGACTTGCTGAACAGATGTGCGCTTTCTTTGAAAAAGAGGGTTTTATAAAAAGTTTTAAACATTTGTTTTGTTCTATAGATGGGGCAAGTTCAGATAAATTCATAGACGAGCACAGCAGGTTTTTTACCACAGTGTTGAACCTTGTGTGCATTAACCACCATAGTTTTGCAATTTTTTTCTTTTACAATATGTCTAACTTTACTGCATGTTTGTATGAATTTACATACATTTCATATACATATGGTCTGTCATTTAATTCTCCGCTGCGTCATTATACAAGAATGCCAAAGCTGATTCTAATTGTTCAGCAAACTAAAGGAATTTAGGGAGGTTGCCCAGAAATTCAACGTTTCTTAAATAAAATGCACATGTATTTTAAACCTTTTAACAGACACATTCTGTGCCATGCCCCCTTTACTAATATTAAAATAAGGCTTATCAGCACAAGCTGCATAAGGTTGTGCTGCTGGAGCCAAATCCTGGGATCAGTATCCAGGCCACGAGCCTGCAATCAGTTACACTTATGTTGAACTTCATGCACATTTGTCATTCTTTTGAAATCAGCAGGATTATTCACCTCCATAAGACATGTATGTGTGGAACTGATTCCGTGAGCAGACCCTCCATTTTTATTGGCTTTGTTATGAATTTGAGAGCAGGAACAAAAAGAAAACCAATCTGCATTAGGACCAGAGAATTTAGCTGCTAAGGATAATTCTGGAGACAAAAGTGTGGCACTCGGGTTGCTGGTGTCAGTGAAGGAGAAAAGGATCACGCAGATGACACGCATGGCCAGTGGTGGGAGGTGTTCTGGGGATAAAAGAGATTATGAGAACAAGAGAGCAGAAAGTTATTCCATTGGTTCCCTGGCTGAGCTGAACCTTTTGAGCCCCTGTGAAAAATCACAAGCACATCATGAAATGGTAGGAATGGTAGAAAAACAGTAGAAGTGTGGAAAGAAGGATTATAAAGGGTTTTTTTTTGTTTGTAAGTTCATAACATCTGTATCTAGTAAATATTTTGATCCCACAGTTTCCCAAACAGTTTAATTGAACCTGCAGAAGGATATTTTTTGGCTCATCCTAAATGATAACATTTTATCTTCCCTCGACACTTATTTTTTTACATCACTTTGGAAGTGCTGTGTGCATTTTCAGAGTCATGTGCAGTAGTTACAGAATCTTTTGTTATCTGTGCCAGTATTTAGCAATAAAATGTTAAATATATGTGCAAGTATGATATTAATGATCTGATTTCCTTTGATCCTTGAGGAATTTTTGTTTGCATATTTGGGATTGATTCTGTTCATAATAGCATGCATTTCCTCCCTTCACTGCCCAAATAAAAGTCCAATAGCAGCACTGAGGAGGTTGGACAGGCTAAATGAGATCTTGTTGCATTGGATGAACGTAACTGCTGCAGGTAATTAACACTTTTCATTTTGAAGAATGAGTTCAAGCACTTGAGGGAATTTGGAATGATATTTTATGTTTTATTCCAACTAGTAATGTAGAAAGGAAATGAAATAAGACTAATTTTATTTTCCATTTTTGCTGTCTCTTCTCTCTCTCTGTTCTTTCTCTTGTTGAAAAACTATTGTCATTTATGTCATTAAAACACAGAATTATTGCCCCCAGACTTTCAGTGAACCACAGCTGTTGACCTTTTTGTCAAAAGCTTTGAATACAAAGCTACATTGGGAACATTTGTAGCCTGTGGACCATGACAGTACTGTAGACTTCTCTCCTGTCCTAACACAAGAGAGTGCCAGAGGGTGTGCTCACATTGTGACTACATTATTTTTTGGCAATTGTGGTAAAGATTTCCTTGCTTTGGGTTTTTCTGCCTCCTCTCAAGTGTACAGTCATCCTTCAAACCTATTATACCACCTTCTAAATGCTGTGGCTTTGTCCCTTAGGCTGCATAATCCATTGTGTAAAATGTTTACCAGACCTGTACAGATATTAAATTAAGCATTGAAGCTTAACATGAAGTGTGTAGATACTCGAAGCTGGATTTTAAAGACATCTTGATTTCCTCACTGTGTAATAGTATATTACATTGAATGGGTAAGAGAGTTAAAAATTAAAATTAACCTTTTTTAGTACAAAAAGTGCTGATTTTCAGTGAAGACTTATGAATATTAAAGTAAAAAAATAGTGAATACTAAGCATGTGAAAAATTCAAGATGTCTTCACTTGAAACATGCCATAAACTATTTTATTTTTTCTAGCTGAATAAAATAAGCATTTGTGAGCAGTGCGCACCAGCTGCTGCATCTGTAGGGAAACCCAAGTATTTTCCCACAGTACGTGCTGTATATTTCATTCTTACAGCATTTTATTTTGACAGGTAATCTTCATTCTTCTGCATATGGAGACAAAATTTAGAGCATAAGTAAAAAGTAAAGGCAATATTTAGTGTGTTTCACAGTTTCTGTGAATTTAAGTAGAGTAATATTTTTATTGACAAATATGAGCGCATGTATAGCTCTCATAGATACACAATTTACATGTAGCATGAAATGTCAAGTTTGGACATAATTTCTTCCTTCTCTGTGCAACTGATACTACCTCAGTCTTTCTCTTGTATGAGGGAAGCAGAAAGGCTGGTAGTGGAAGGGAATTCTGCTTTTTTTCTTAGGCTAATTTTCCCAGTGAAACTTGATCTGTCTTGGTTACATTTATGAGACTTTGTGAACAGAGAAGGAGCAGTGTGATGTGAATGCAAAAATCATGCATTTTCAATACATTTCATTAGATTTCACTGCAACTTATATACAGAAAAAAACCAACCCAAACCAAATCCTTTCATAACCGAGGTTTCTAAGCATTACCATAATTGTAAGCATACACTTATTCTAAATAGTCTTCCCTTAGAGAATAAACAGGTACATTTTTTTTGAATCCACAGTCAAGTCCACTTAGAGGTGCAAGGAACAGAAATTGTACTTGCAATTCAACTGGTATTTTGAAATTATTCTGGCAGAAAAGAGGCTGCCTTTCAGAAAACTGTTTTCTATACACTTCCCCCTCCCATCCCCCCTTTTCTATAATAGGACAATACACTTCTTTCAGCTGAGCCTCAAAGTTCTTGAATATCCTGAAAATCAAAATCAGGATTAATGCTGGAAATGTATGCACATATCCCAGAGAGTTTAACCTGTGACCCACAGGCTTCTGGTCACTCCATATCCCAGGAAACAATCAGGGCACATCAGGCTCTTCTGCTTAGGTAAAACCAAAGAACTACAGCAATGTCCAAAAGTCTTTGTAGCAAAAAGGACGAAGAGCGGCAACAGGCACTGAAGACATGGTTTAAGACCATTTCATCCAATAACCTCTTCTAAATTTAGAGCAATTTTACTGGAAGCTCTGAGTGTTTGAAATGTCTATGGCTGTTTATAATTAGAATGCCTGTTCTACTCTTATAAAAGGGTAGAGTAGTTGAGAAGGTAAATGACATCAAATTCCTCGAGGGTGTGTGATAGGATGTGGATCTCTGGCTGAGGATTCAAAGCCCAGGGATGAGCGAGGGTTCCTCAGTGCTGAAGACTGTGATGGGGAAAGGGAGTAGGAGCATCTGGACGTTGGCTCCTGACACTAATTCTGGCAAAAGCATTTATGTTGAGTCAGATTTGTGGCAGTATTTGAGCAGAAAAAGTACATTGTTTCCACACAAATCCATCTTCTTTTCCTAATTTAATCCATTTAATCCATTTTCTCCTGACTGACACTTGTTTCTGTGGATGGCTTTCTGTGACCCAAAAGTGCTTGCAAGAGCATTCGGTGGAGTATAATTCCACTGGGCATCGCCTTATTTTGGGGAAGAACTCAGAAGTCCCAGAATACAGGTCAGAAAAAAGGCTGAATTGCTGAGTCCTGCAAAGGTGGAGTTTCCTGTGCAGAGCAGGGTATAGCAAACATGGGAGAACTTGAAATTGTGAGGGCAGAGTAGGAAAAGGTGAGAGAGAAGGAGCAGAGAAGGTTTCTGAGTGTGAGATGGGAGATCTCAACTCCTGCTCTTGTTACCTAAGTGCATTCATTACTTTGTTGTGCATTTCGTCTCCTGAATCTTTTCAGGGTGATCTTTTTACCAACTTTTTTTTTATTTTTATTTTTTTCAGAGAAAAGGAATCTCTGTATCCAGAAAGGAAAAAAATGCCTTACTACTATTACTGAAATTTTTAGGAGGAAAAAAATTATTAGAGCATTGCTTTTGAAACACAGGGCTAAATTTTTGAGGTCATATGTGAGATGTTAAACACTGACAAATTTCCCAACTCAGATGTGCCTCTCCACTTTGCACTCAGTGTTCTATTTTGTGTCCCAAAATTGAGCTTCATCAGGGAATTACTGTGTTGTGTTACTTCGTTACTTTTGCTTATATCAGAAGCACATCAAGGCAATAGAACTTTTTAGACTAAAAAAGCTCAAGACAATGGTCAGTCTTTAAGGACAATATTTTAATAATTAAAATAAGAAAATTCTCACTGGAAAAAATAGGAAATAAGTAGGAATTAACTGGCAGATTTTCTCCCCGTGCAATATCCTTGAAAAAAAATATTGAAAACTAATTATTTGTCATTCTATAAACTAGATTCATAGGCTGAGATGTTTATAAATTCTTGACAAAACTGAAATCAGTCTATATATGCATTGCCAAAATAAAATACATGGATGACAGATTCATAATATGAGCAAAACAACATTTTTGAGCACATTAGATGCAAAAACATTGGAAACTATTCATCTGATTTAATTGTAATCTTTTGCCAAAAACATTAACGCATTACCTTTGAAGAGTAATTGGTATAAAGAATATCCTCAAAGAGGAGCATTTCCACATGCCTAGGCTTTATTTTGCCCTCATTAAACTTTATTCTGAGTTGAATATTTCCTGTCTATAGCATAAGGATTATTCTTGCTCTGCAAACATCTTAACCTATTAGTTTTGTCACATTATGTTCTCTGATGTCTTTTCCAGATGTAAATCAGTTAATGGCAATCAAAGGGAATGTTTAAGCCCTTTAATGTTTTCAGGTTTGCCTTTCTCCTTTGTTTAACCAGACAGGTTGGAAGCTCATTCTGGTCAGCCTGTTCATCAGGTGAAATGGGCACATTTTTAAGCATTAATTGCTTTCAGGCTGAATAGGAATATGTACAATATGTCCAGTGCAACAGAAGTTCCACACAACCATGAATTACGGACTGATGAATGCTAAGAATGGAAGGAACCTTGGGCAGTACTGTCATCTATGTTACTGTTAGTCCCAGCTTTGACTGAAGGACTCACTTAAGGAAATCCTGGTGGCTTAGCATCATATTTATGCATTTCTGTATGACCCTGGCTTGCAGTATTTCTCTGCAATTTTGAATTGATACTTTTTTTGAGTTAGGCATTAGCTATACATACATCACTATGAATCCCTGGTCATTAGATGCTCGAACTGGATAAAATCAAGGATTGTTTTTATCAATTTGTATCATGATCAAATGAACTGATGCCATTGCCTGTGAATTGGATTTATTTCCTTATGAGCTCAAGATCAACCAGATCCTTAGAAGTCAAGATGATATCACAAAATGAAAGATATATTAAAAATAAAGTCTAGACTTAGTAGCTCTCTCTCTTCCCTCTCCCTCCCCTCAACATCCTCTTTTCTCCGCCCACATTATCTCATGAACTTTGCTTCTCACCATAAATTTGTCTGATACTGACATTTCCAAGATAGTAAGTCTAGACTTCTGGAAACTCTGGAGACAAATGAAAAAGTCATCGAGGTGGTTCTTAAGTGTCTTGGGCAGTGTTCCCAAGGCACCTTTGACAATCAGTGTTACTTTCCCATTTCCACTGCACGGTTAGAGGTCTTCTCCATTAACTTCTGCCTGAAGCTGACTCTATGGACCAGCCAAAATCTCTGATAGGGATTTTGTGGGGGTGTGACCCCGTAGGAAATTTCCTTAACTTCTCATGGCCTCCATAGTCACAACAATTCTTGAGGATCTTTGTAATTTTTTTATTATTATTTTTATACTTTTTATTTTTTGAGCTGAAAGTTCCCAGTCCTGGGGGATAATCCTGCCCACACGAAGCCTGGTAAAGGACACTGGCTGCCTTTGCCTGCTGCTGATCAGTCACTAGCAGCAGATGTTAGACTTTCTCTGCACATGATGTACAACCTCTGCTGTGAAAGTACCTGTTGTTATCTGGGGGACCTGAATTTGAGGTGTTTGGACACTTGTGCAGCCATAATGAATTATTTGGCTGGTACTTGGCAGGATTTTATTTGGGTTTTAGTTTAGTTGTTTCATTACAGCTTGTAAAGTGCTGACAAAAGCCAAAGGAGCAGAATTGCACGAGAGATCTGTTTTGGTAAGACAGGAGCCCAAGGGCCACAAGAAGGGGTCAGGCTGCCTGCAGACACAAAATGTGCAAGCTCATTAAAAATATCTCCCTTGTTAATGTCTTTTATCACTTACTGCTAACAAGCCTTGGACAGATAAAGCTTTGAGAGATGTCATATGTTTTTTTAAAGAAGAGTTTTGTCTGACAGTGGGTTTGAAAGTTATAGCAGAGGATCTCAAAGCCTCGGCTAGGTTCCCCTTTTTCACAGATCTTGTATTGCTTTGTGATTAAATAATGTCTAGAGATGAATATTCCAAGAGGTCAATTCTTCCAGGTACGAGGTGTTTTCTGCTAACTAAAGAACTTGATTTTTGGGACATGAAGAAATACTGCACACCACAGGTCTCTAAGTGTGGCAAATGTCACATTTCCTTTTGAGATCTGGAACTGATTATATAAATAAGAGTTAATATAATAACTCTTTGGATGTATATTTCCACCCATTCTGAAAACTGCTAATTGCCAATGACTGTGTTTTTAGAAGTATAAAATTGGGTAATATAATGATTTCTTCTTTTCAAAACCTACCAGCTCAAATGATTTAACAAAATTTTCAACTGTACTGTGTTTTTTTCCCTGCTGTTATGAGTGTCAACTTTATATTGCCTATATTACACATAGTAGACTTGAGTATATTTATAAAGATGTTTCAGAGGGGTGTTTGAGTGTTTGTAATGCAGTCACTGGTGCACAGAGATTTGGTTTACAGAGATTTGGTTCAGAAGTGCCTGTGCACAGTCTGCTGGCATTAACATAAGCAGCATCAGCAAAGCCTTGCTCACATTTCCCTGATGTTAGATACATTTTTTACTTCTAGTCAGCACTGAGGAACCTGTGCAGAAGGTTTGATTCATCTGTCTGTGTGTTAGTTTTCAACCAATGTCTTTGCTGCACCAGCTCCTCTTGTGTCTGCTCTGCCCATGTGTTCCTTTGACCTTTTTGGGGAGGTTGATGGATGTTTTTTTAAGCATCTGCAAGTGAATTGTACTATATGCTAAAATTATATATTTTTGCAAAATTTCTGCCAAAATGAACTACAGTGGATGGCTTGTGTCCACATTACTTTGGAATGTGCATGCTCATAAAATTTTACACCGGACATTTGACATTTTGCCAACATTCATTTGCTATCACATCACCATCGCTTCCTACTTTAAACTTGTCAGTACCAAGTGTGTGTACAAGCAGAGCTGTAGGGTGCTTAGGGCATGGTGCATTTAGAGGGGAAAGGGAGATGAAGTCACAAAGTCTGTATGAAAGTCTATATAAGCAGCATAGGAATGTTTGAGTTTTGCTCATCCTGCCTTAGACAACTGCATGAGATGGGTAAAAAAAAATCTAAAAATCCGTAAGTAAACTTTCTGGTATTTCTGGTGTTTGCTTTCTAAGATCTTATCTCTCATTAAGTTAAGAAAAATTTTTGCCAATAACAAGTGAGAGCTTCATTAATGTGCACATAAGCTGTAGTCCAGGAAATCACAGGTCAGAGGCATCTCTGTTGTTGGAAGAGATTTTCATGTTTATTTTATTTCAAACAGTATTTCTTCCTTAAAATAGAATTATTGCTAGAGAATATAAAGGAATGCTGTTAAGGTAAACTATGTAGCTCCTATTTGTAACTAATATTTTGGGATTCTGCAACAGAAGAGAGTACCAAAATCTGTATTGGTTCTAACACTCAGTTCCGTTGCACATTTTCATTTAATTTTGGCAATTACCTAACTGGTCTTTTTGTTCATAATTCTGTTGTAGTCAGGTTCACAGCACAGGCTAGGGGCACACAATAGAAAATAATTTCAATTAATACGTTATTTTTAAATTTTGAAGGCATTTCTGCTCTACTATGTTACAAAATATCTTTTTATTTGTTTTCAAACTGTACAAAGTTATTACTGTTGGACCTGATCTAGAAATGCCCTATCGGAAATCTGCCATACACCTAGACATTCATACCACCAAAGATCTACACATCCACAGGGGCTTTCAGCTGGCAGGAGGATAGATGGGCTTTTCTGGAAATGTACATCCTTGTTGTCAAGATAACCTTTAAAGAGGTGGACTTATAACCCCTTAATAGCAAGGTATTCTCAGTTGTAGGGGAAAGAGAAAATTACATTCTGAGAGGAAAGAATATGAAGTTAGGAGGAGAGAAAAAAAGTTTCTACTAGTTTGAAATAAAAAGAAAATACAGAGATAGATAAATATGAGAAATATAATAGGGAATAAAAGAGTAATGAATGATCCCCAAAGCTTCTGACGATTCTTCAGTTGTCCAAATTTTTGTACTTTACCTGAACCATCTAGATTTTTATAATGATTTTCTATATTACATCTGCATGAGCTCATGCTATAAGAAACAGAAGAACTTGAAAGAAAATGAATAAACAAGTCTGGTCTTTATTAGCAAACAAAAACAAAGGACTAAAGCAAAATTAATCCCCTTTGTAACCATATAAAGTTAAGAGGCACAGTATTATGAGACAAACAACAGAACAATTACATCTGAAGTCTATAATAAGATTTACAGTATTATATTTGAAGTAGCTTAAAACCATATTTATGAATGTTTTGCATTTTATATGAATCTTATGAAAAAATATAATTTTTCCAAGGTTTCTGTACTTTAGGAGTAAAACCTGTAGAAGAGGATAACTTGCTTCAGTGCAGTCAGTTCAAAATTTCCTTCTAACCCCATTGTTGCTGGGCTTTGCTGCTTGATTGCATTTGTTTTGTGCCATGCAGTCACTGTCTGCTTAAAAGATAAATGTCAGATGTTGCATGAGAGAGTGCACATTTCATATGCAATGTTCTGTTGCTCACCCCCTCTGAAGACAGAAATGCTTCTCATAGTGTCTAAGGCATTGTAGTGCTCTTCAAATATTTGAGTAACAGGCATGTGAGATAGAGCTGATTGAATGCAGGAAAAAGGGGATTTTAACAAAACCAGCTATATTGTTGTTTCTTCTGAAACTCATGACAAATTCCTTGTAGCATCGTTTTTAGGCAGAAGCTTTTCTCCCTACCTTGCTTCTGGAAGAGACAGATCTCACCCCTCTTCATGGGCTCCTCCTGTGGTAAACAGGCCATGGACAAACTATCAAATGCCATTTATTGCCACAGAGTTTGAGGGATTCCCTCTGATTTTCTTTCTAAAAAAACTGCAATAGATTTCTATCCAGGACTGAGGACAGCAGGACTAAAATTCAGGCTTTGGTAGGATTTGGCACACTCCAGCAGGGAGGCTGTGAGTCCTCTAAAGCTCATACAGCCTAAAGCCAGCCCTAGGTCTTGACCAGGAATTATGCAAGTGCAGTGGATATCTTCTTTCTTCAATGCCTTTCTAAGTAAATAAAATCCCCATGGGCTATTCTGAGAATGAGACAAATTTGAGTTAAATACCAACTGCATTATGTGTTTTAATATATGGGTGGGTAACAGTAAATATTATGTAACTACTAAATTTTGGACAAAAAACAATGCCTTGCTATCCCCTTGTTAGGCCCCCTCGTTCCCTGGGGTACTGAACATTCATTTTCTGTAATAATAACTCAGCCCATTAATTTCATCAAATGATTGCATCAGATGATACATTTTAGTTTGCGTAGTTAAAACTAGTAATCCCAAGAGATTAATAAGGTTATAAAAGTAACTAGAATTAGTCAAATTTTATGAAGAGAAAAATGTATCATGGTACTATTTTTATTCTTCTTGTCAATCTATCAAAAACAGACAAGGCAGAATTTAACCCTCTGTGGTGTAGCAACAATTCAGGATTTCAAAACTTCCCAATTTCCAGAAATTCTGTTTTGCAATTGTGACTGTACAAAACAGAATGAAGATCAATGTCCAATGCATTAATCCTATGTTCTTTGCATCTTAAAACAAGGTGCAGTTAATAATATAAAATAATACCAGATATAATCCATGAAAATACAGACATGGCATTGATAAATTGATTTGAACTTGTCACTTAATGTGTAGTTCATCTACAAAGAATATCTGATGACAGATCTCTTGGACTTCCACTTTGAGAAGAGCAATGTTGATTAGTAGAGATCCAAGACAGCTTTTTCTGACTTTTTACTTTATATTGTTTTGTTTTTTCAGAGTAAATTTGCATACCTATCTTTGAAGTAAAATGTTGACTCTCTGATCATTAATCTTGTTCTAAACAGAAAGTTAACTGTACTCTCTTTGATTTTGCTGGGAATGCAGCCTTCATGGTCAATTTTTGACCACATGGAAGCATGGACAATTGAAATTAACAAATATATGTATCAGTTCACCCATTCCATCTTCCTACTCCCCAAGCAACAACTTCTGCTGTCATGTTCCCAAACCTATTAATTTTGGATAATATCTCACCTTCAAAGACAGATTTTTAGTGTGTGCAAGACTGGAATCAAAAACAAAATAAAGAAGTTTGTCTTCCAGTTAGGCCTAAGGTTTTTAGCTGGATTGTGTTCTGAGTGACTAATTTATGCTAATTTAAGGATCTACATTTCTTTGGGGGGGAACATCACTGCAGGGAGCAAGGCCCTATAGTCCAACAGTTGTAGCAATGAGTGGGCCATTATTCTACTGTAGGAGGTGGAACAGACTGTGTCACCTCTGCCTTTGATGCTGCTTTATTTGTCTTATCTGTTTAGAATGCATTTCACTATGCTTGTACAGCCATTCCAAAGGCTACTTATTATACAAATTTATGATAACCATGGAGTTAGTTATAGACCCTTCCTCCCTTTGGAAGAAAATTTCTCTTCATCTCATATCCCACTGCAGAGTGAAGATCTGGAAAGGCCCACATTGGCACTGACACATATTGCGCTTTTGACTTCAAGATAAATGAAAAGCAAACAAACACGTCTTTGTCTGACGAGTTTTGTCTTGGGCACACCCACCAATCCCTCATCAGCCAAGATAAATTGCTTCAGAGGGAGGACTTCCATGTTCACAGAAGGAATGCAGAAATTCTTTCTATTTTGTACATTCTTGGCATCTTTCCTTTGTTATCAATTTCACGTCCTCTTTGTGTTTTGAAGCTCTGCTTGGGAAAAGAGGTTATAAATATTAAAGCTCTGCATAAATTCTTAGGAATTATTTGGGATTTCTTTTTTTGTCTTAAATATTTTTTGTTTCTGCTGTTTTTAGCTCAAAGCCATCCTTCCTCATCCAAGCTGTGCATTTTTAGCTCATCCAAATATTTGAAAATGTTGTTATTCATTAGACAGAGATTACTTTTAGCTTTCTTTTTTCTTTTCCAATTCTGTAGTATTATCAGCACTGAGAAACACACATTTAAAGCAGATTTTGTAATTGTTATGTGAAAGATACAGAATTTATATTTTGAAAGTACTTTAATGAATCCCTTACCATATACAGCAAGAATTTTTAAGTACTGGAATGTGTGTCTTAAGTTGGACTTCATGAAGAAACATCCAAAGACTTTGTTCATAGTTGCATAGGATTGTGTAATTAAAAATTTTAATATGATCAGGCTGTGCTTGATATGGTTTCTATATCACTGTAGACAATGCAAATATATTTCTGGCATGACTTGAATTAGATGAGAATTTCCATTTTCTCCTCTCACAAACATTTACAGCAGTTATTGACACCTAAAAGATCAGGATTTCTACACTTAGATTTCAACATTTAACTGTGGGCAAATGCACATATTATACTGAACCTCTAACTCTGGACCCCATTTTTTTAGCTCACATCCCTTTTTGCACCATTCTAGGGGTAAAAAAGTTACCTGGAACATTTCTGCATAAACTTCTCCACAATTTCTGTATTTTGTTTGCCAGGTTTGTAAAAAAATAGACCCTTTTCCCTCACATGTGTGGATAATGTACATCTCCATCTGTCATTTCCCACAGTCACCTGAAGCTCCAGCAGGGAATGGGGGGAAAGGATATGGAGTAAGTAAGAAAAGGAGCAGTCCAAGTGCAAAGCAAAAGAAAAAAGAGTACATTCTGTAATTGGGAGGTCCATAAATTATTGTAGCCCCGAGGTCAAATATTTGTGTGTGGAATTGCTGGACCATTTAAGCAGCTACTCATTAAAACCATGTAAGTACTTCAACAATCAGGCTATCATTTTACACTGATAGTGGTACCTGCTCCCAGGGAGGGAACACAAATGTGCATGGATAAGGATACCCTAAGGTAGATTCCCACAAACACAGCTCTTCTCCACACAAATATTTCCTTAAAGGCATGCTGTCATTGCAGATTCTCAGCCAGACATCTGTATCCTGATGTTAGGACCTGCTTTGACACTAAGGGGAAAAACCCTACAAGAAAGCCAGAAACTTCCCTGCTGGTTGATCCATTTCTTGGTGTTTCAGCCTGTAGCAGGAGCAGTGTGGTTTGCCCACATGAAGGGAGCAGCAAATATCCCACGGATCCTCCAGAGCCACAAAGCCATCCTCAGGGTGATGGGTGCTCCTTCATGACCTCTGTACTTTAGTCTTCTCTCTTCCAGTTTCTCAGGCACAGGGAGGAGAGAAGGATTTGCTCAGCAATGGTAGTTTGCTCATGGTTTAATTAATCCTCAACTGTGTTCACTTTTTTGGCAGCCTTCCAGCGGAGTTCAGCAGTGATGGTGGATATCACTCGTGCCTGTACCTGCCCTCTTCTTCTTCCAGAGCTGGGGAATTGCTCTGCAGGCTCAGAAGCAGCAGTGCTGCCCCTCAGTCCCCTCAGTGTCCCTGGCACAGAGGGGCCCTGAGGTTTAAGTCTGCTGCTGCCTTTGTTTAACACGTTGGACTAACTCCTGCTTTTCTGCCAATGAAGTCTTCCCTCTTTAATTGCCTGGGGTGTTTTATCTCTTCTCTCTTTCTCCATCTCTGTATTTAAATTCACTTTTTCAATTTTCCCTGCTTTTCCCTTCCAATTTTCAGCTGTAACTGTTATGATCAGCTGCTGCTTTGTTCTTTCTTCTGGTCCTTTCACCACCCTGCTGAGGTGAGGTCCCTCATTCTTCAGCCCCACGTGATGTGAGTGGGTGAGCAGGGAGCAGATGACAGAATTAATTTGCAGGTGTCTCCCTCCTTTTGCTTTTGACATCCTGTCATTTGCCATGTCCTTATGTCTAGGGGGTTATTTGTCAGTGTTGTGCAATCCTTTTCTAGGTTAGCATTGAGCAATCTTAATTATTTCACAGACAATCTTTATATAAAGAGATATTTGTTGAGGAAAAAGACCTTCAAATGTATTTCCTTTAAAAACAGTTGACTACAGTAAAATGGAAAAGGCAGGGAAGTAGTGGCATAATTTTATGGCTTGTCTCCAGCTCCTTTAAGCCATGAGAATGGAGTAGTTTGCAACAGAACAAAAATGTACAGCTTGAAAAAGTAAAGATAATAACAGTAAGATACTGCTGTGTGTTCCTTTTTAATCTTAGGAGATGACATATGAAAGGTTTGGTCTACTGTGCATGCAGCTGCCTCCTGCTGAGGTGGGGCATGTCTGTTTGCAGGAGTGCAGGGTGGTTGACTTGTGTGTGAACTTCTTCTTTGCACTCTCATTTGTTTACAAAAACTGGGAGGATTTACTACATGTATTAAGTGCACACTTCAATATAATAATATTTATTTAATTGCTGTTTGATTTTAGTGAGCTTTTTATTATTTGTTGGGTTCTGTTTTTCAAAATTATGTCGGGTCATCTACAAAAAATTCATTTTCTTGATCATAGATATTCTGCCTGACTTTGGAAGAAGACTGGAAATAAAAATGTCCAAAACTGTAGGTCTTGTGAAAGATCATTCATCTCTGAGCACTATAGATACTATTTCCTTAGAATGCTTCAGTTATGCCTAGCCTAATCTTAAGGGAAATCGTCTATCTCCTTAAGGAGTTTCTTTTAATTATTTTAAACATTTCTGAGACTGACAAGTGAGATTAGGCAAACACAGTACACATTTTGGGAAAGGAAGGAAGAATAAGAAATTTCAATGACATGAGCACCAATATTCCTTTCTATGGGCTTCATGCTATATAGTGTATGATTGTGAAAAGCAGGTATTGCTAACAGGTCATTAGAAGGACACCCCATTTTCTTTATCTGTGGCCTTAAATGCATTAGGACTTTAGGAAAATAAATGTGCATATCTGTGATGTAATAGCTAAAGGAAATACCAGCTGAAAACAAATTTGTAATTCTTCAGTGTTCACTTTGAATGATAGTTGCTTTTTATATTCAATATTACAGTTCATATCTGGCAGGGAAATAAGAATCCAAAGTGAATTATAAAAACCAGAAATATTTGTCTTGATTTTTTTTTTTTAAGCTTTCAGGCTCTGTGCTGAAACTCTTGCTGCAAATTATGAATAACATCTAGAATTTAATGTGGTTGCAGGCCACATTTCAAGACTAAATGGGTTGATGATAATTTATTCTTCATAAATTACATAACGGTTCAGATTCCTTTCACTGGTTGCATGTTCCCAGTGACTTTAGTGGGAATTATTGGTACTACGAGTCTTTGAAAACCAGGGCAATGATAATGTTGTGAAATGCCCCTTTTGGGGTGGTTTGCAGACAGATGTGCAAAATTCAACTCTAACACAACCAGGAATCTCCAGGAAGCTCCAGCCTCTCCCAGTAACTGTGGGAAGATGGTCTCTTTTCTACAAATCTATTTCCAAGCATCCCAGATTGTTTAAATTGCATTTGACATCATGTGAGGCTTTTACAGCAAAGCTGACATCCCTTCTGTGAAGTTGAAAAAGTCTTAACACATTTGTGCTGGTGCTTGTTTTGCTTTTTAAAGTAATTTTAATATTAACCTAAAGGTGGGCCAGGCAAAGCTGAGCAAGCTGAGTTCACTTTGAGTTGGGCAGAGCATTTGACCAACTGGGGAGGGTGACAGAAGGAATGCTTAAGCCGACCTGTCTAATAAGGGCGTCTGTCACAGTTCTCTGTGTCACAGAAGGCTCTTTTACATGCTCTATTTATAATGTCGTGCTGCCATTTTATTGTGCCTTTAACAGCTATGCAAGGGTGATTAAAAACAGTCCCTAAGTTTCCTGTGTCACTTTTCACTCATCATCACTGCTCTGAATGGTAACAGTTTAAACCTTTCCATGCCCCTTAGCTAATGCCTGTTAAGAACATAACATCGGCCTCTTTCTTTTTATTGCAAACTTCATGAATCCGTATTATTAATTTTTCATTGTCAAGCTTATGGGAGCAATCCAAGTCTGGAAATTTAAATAACAATTAATCTTCCTTGTTTTCTGGTCTTTGAATTCGTCTGTGCAAAACTCTACTTGACACAGCATTACTCTAGAATTAGTTTCAGTGCCTTTGCCTAGCAACACAAATACGTTTCACACTTTCCAGGTTTCTCCTGTTAACTTCTAAAGCCGATGGTTGTCCCCGGCACATCTTTGTTTGCTGTTTATTTGTAGCTGGGTGTCACGGCTCTGGACAGGCTCCCTGGATGCTCCCCAGGCTCTGTCCTAGGTGCCACAAGGCTGGGGCTGTGCTGGCTCAGTCTCCCTGGCTCGGGGCCTTTCCCGCTCGCTGTCCTGGCTGCTCAGACCTGCTCTCCGCTGCCGGGGCCTGCGCTCGCACCGCGTCTCCAGGAACAACCTCCCGCTTGCACAAAACTCAAATATTTGCACTGTTCGTCTTCAGGCTGAGGTGGAAATGTTCTCACTGAACTTTTGACATTGCACAGACTATGCCAGATCCAAAACACAGAAACATCTCTATGTCCTCGCGTCACTTTCTTCCTGCTTTAAGAACACAGCTTTCCCAATTTTTCGGTCCCTCTTTGCAGCGTTTCTTGCTGGCAGCCAGCTCCCCTTCACCTTTGCCATTACACAGTAAGGAGGGTTTGTTCTTTGGCCCAAAGCCTGTGCCTTTGTTCATCCCTCTCCTGCTTTTTGCATCATCTGTCTTCTTGACCCACCCTATCTTCATGGATTTAAAAACAGTGTTTAATACTGTGCTCCCTTCAGATTGCCCCAGGAGGGTGGTTCTGCCTTCTCAGGCAATCCTTAGCAAACTCGCTGCCCAGCTCAGCACATTCTTGGAGTGTTAGCAACATCTTTGCTTGTTCTGTAGTTTCTCTGGAACAGAGGTGTCAGAGGACAGTGTCCTCATCAGATTTACTTGGGGTGTGTAATGGAGGGGAAAGAGTGAGGAGGTGAGGGCACAGCACAGGTTTGCTGCCTGTCTGAGGCTCGGTGGGGGGCTGGCATTGGTATTTTCCCCGGTAGCATCTGTCCTGTGTGTCCTGTCCCTGGCTGGGAGGGCTGGCTTTACGCCCCAGGGACTGTGTCCTGCCCAGGCAGGGAAGCAGCACCTGAGCAGCACTGGAGACCTGGGGCTGGGATCCTGGATGTGTGGGACAGCTGCTCCTGGCAGTGTGCAGAGTGACTCAGAAGGGAAAAAAGCGGCAGCAGGTAAATCAGTACTGGGGCTCAGTAAGAGCCCTATAACCACACCCCAGATTTGTCATTTCAGAGCTACCTCCAACACATCCTGCTCCCAGCTGATGCCAGCGGTGGTGGGAGCCCTGAGCTCTGGCCTGATTTCCCTGACTGTGTCTTCTCCTCCTGCTGGTCACAGCCCCAGAGGTGTCACCCATGCCAGCCCCTCTCACACAGGATTTCAAACAGGGACAAGAGGGACAAAGCTGTGAGCAGAGCCTGTGCTGAGCTGTCTACGAGGGGCTGGTGCTCATGGTGGCCCTCAGTGTTTATATTTCCTTGAGAGAGTCAATCCCTTTCAGGAACATAAATGAAATGTTACTGTAGAACGCCCTGAGTGTGGGTGTGGGTGTGTGGTTTTGGTGGTTTTGCATAATATATGTGATTCTCAGTTTTGATGATTTTTAACAGTGTGCTGTGTATATTACACATGTGAGGTTACCTATTTGTTCTTTCTGTGGACAAAAAAAAGACATTTGACTAGAGATTGCTCTTCAGTGCACATGCCTCTGCTACACACACTTTCATGAATCAGTTACAGTCTGTATTGGGAAATATATTGTGAATATAATTGGCTTGGTGAAATGAAACATTTACAATAAGTAATAGAAAGATACTAAAGAATTTATAATAAAAAAAATATTAAAAGCAGGAAAGGACATGACCTTCTTATGTTAGTGATTGTTTTTGTTATTATAGGAATGAGAAGCTTAATTCCTGGAAGTGCTAGGTTTTTTTGTTGGCTGAATGTGTCCTTCATAGTAGTCTGTTTGTCATCCCAACCTTTTTCTGAAAATGGAATTCAGGTTTGTAGCCAAAACCAGAATATTTTTTACTTTGTATTGAGGTTATGTAACAGATGGTGAGCTAAAATGTGCTCAATACTTCAAAATTATTTGATTAATCATAAAACTGAATAACACTTTTTCCCTCAGATCATGTTTTCATTTTATCTAGGGATGAATAAAACTGTTAAATTAGAGAAAATTCTATCTGAAATATTAAGCACGTATTTGAATCATGAAAATCTGTTGTGATTTTTATTAATTCGTTTGCCTGTGGCTTGTCTTGTAGTAAGAAGTACTTGAGATCACCAGAGAAAAATGTGCAATTTCTGAAATGCTTAAAGAATAGCTATAGTTTAGTCAACATTGAAACTGCAAACAAAACCTTCAAGTTCTCTGAGAGCTCAGCTGCTCTGTTTTAACTGGAACCAACATGAAGTGCCTCGCTTTAAAACATATTTTGTATATTTGGAATCGGTGGGAACCAGATTCCTTTGGAAATTCTTTAGCAGGTCTGTTGGGAAATGAGGTGTCCAGCTCATTGAACATCTGTCCCTAATGCTGGTGTGACAGACAAACTTAAAAGGCACAATGTCCAGTGTGAGGAGTTTGACACCATGGACATAGCCAGCTCCTGCTGGCACGATCCATCATTTTCTTGGATGTCCTGGTAGGTGCCCTCAGGTGCCTCTGTGGATGTAGGATAATGTCACTGACTTAATTAGGTCTCACCAATGCACCTTTGGTCCAAACACCCCCTGTTTGGCCCCTTTTAAGAAGCGAGGCTAATCACAATATTCTCCTTGGGCTAGGAGGGAAAAGGAACAGTTTGTGGTTTTAGCACACATTGATTGGTTTGTGAGGTCTGAGCAGTTCCCAGTGCCCACAGAACTGCCTGAACCAAGGGGCCAGGACAGGTCTCTGAACGGGTGCTCTGACAAAGGAGTTGGCCACCAGCCAGCTCTTGAGTTCAGCTTAAGGATTTGCATTCAGAACAAAATCTATTTATCCAGGCCTAAGAGAAAACCTCCTTTATCATACCTTACTTTGGATATATTTTTAAGGTAATATACACATTGCTATGGAAGAAAGCAGGAAACACAGAGCACTTCTATCTCACAAGTACATAAAAGTATATTATATATACAAAGAATACACAATTTTGAAAGGGCTCTTAGGCCTGATTGTGATGTTTACATAGAGACTTAGGGTTGCTATTCTAGGTGCATTGGCAATATTTGCCTAAAAAAGAGATGCTGTCCCTTGATTTTTTGTTTTTTAAGTTATGTTTTCACTCTATCTAGTAGTTCAAAGCTTGTTTTTCTACAGTTGCTCTATTCTCAGAGATGATAGGTAGATGTTAGAGTTCCAGGTTTTTGTCCTGGTATTCAATGTGTGTCTCTATTTGCATTCTCTCAGCTCATGTTTTCTCAGATGCAGAAAATTATGTAATTAGTTGTGGGGTCTCATGCCATCATTTCAGAGATGTTTCCCATTTAAATTAAAGGCCTGTTCTTCTACCCAATCAGTAATTGCCTAGATCTTTTAAGATCTCCTTCAGCTTGATTTAATTGTTAAACATTAATTTAGTGGGAAAAAAGGCTTCAAAGGGGAAAAAAAGAACTGCTGGAGGGGCAAAATATTAATAGGTGCTTAAAAGCAAAACAGTAATTCTTCCCTTTCTAAGCTTGCAGCCCTTCAGGCCTAGTGGAAAAGAAACAATTGACTGTATTACAGGATTATATAGGTTTCATTGACTTAAAATGAACTGAAAGCAGCTGTAGGGAGATTTACCTCAAGTCTTTATTATTAGTCATATGAGGCAGAAAGAAAAACAATGTTTTGTTTGAGTCAGAAAATACAATTTTCAATGGTGGTTTAGAAAAGGTTAGATAAAGAGAGCATTGCTTTTCAATAGGGAAAAGGTGAATAGAAAAATTCTGTTTTGCCAGCATTATATACCATATGGAATATTTCAGCCAGCAGAAAAAGAGCCTATCTTATACTTGTAGGGTCTTTGTTTTGTTTCATTTCTGATGGATAATCTTGGAGTTTAGTACACTTGATATCTCTTTTACTTACTAATGACTGTAATACTTCACTCCTTTGAATACTTCTACCATGCAAATGGAGATAGAGATCAAAAAACTGTTGCTTTTAAACAAAGAAAATCCTTCTAAGGTCTGCCTCTCATTGAAAAATACATTGGTACAGATTTCCCTCTAAGTTTTGTGTCTTTGGTTGTTAAAAATTCTAATTAAGAAAAAACTGAAGAGTTTTTAGAGAAAACAGTTGAGAAAGTAAAGTCGGAATCTATTCTAAAGATCCAAATATTTCCTTACTGTGAAATATTTAAAATACTTAGGAGTATTTTATCTACCACAGACCTTTTTTTTGAACCATACATGTAATTAAAATGTAGTTAACACTAGTTGTTTCATGAACTGTCTATACTCAGTTACTTCTGCAGTTCAGGATGTTGCTTTAACTCCAGTGATGTGCTGAGAATGGGAACTGCTCCCTCTCAGATAAAAGTGCCCTGATGTGATCCAGTGTTGGGGGATAAGGAATCTGTAACCCTACACAACATCAATAAAAACCGACACCTGATGTCAGTAATAAGATACTCCTTTATCAGAAAATATAAAACTTGCTGTGGTATAGGGATTTTTCATACAAGTTTCTTATTTCTTAAAATTTACCTTTGTCCAAGGTCACATGTGTTTTGTTAGGTGGTGGTACTGAGGAGATTCTGAAATACCTAACAGGCTTTTTCTTCCTCTGGGTTGCTCAAGTGAAGTGCAGGATGGAATTATGCAATTTTGGATGTTATGTTAACGGTGCATTATATTGGCAATATATATATATATATATATGTATATATATATATATATATATATATATATATATATATATATATATATATATGTATATTGGCATTGCAGCAGTGACATTTCAGCAGAGCTGAACTTGATTTAGAGATATAAAAAATAAGTTTAAAAAAAATCTATGGCCATTGAGGAAAAGCTGGAATTAAATTCTCACTGATATCCAAAAATATTTTCTTAACTTATAGAGCAGCCACTCTTTAGCTGCTGTTTTTGACAGGAGCAAAATGAAGTGTTCTGGTATAAGGATGAACAACTTTGTGTTGCTGTGAGTGGTTATGCACCCACTTACCCATAAAGTTCCTTCTTCAAAGGAAAGTCTACAAAGAAAGCTGTGGCTGATTCTGTCCGCAGCAATGTAGCTTTGAAGTGTATATTGCTGCATCTGGTATTCTGTGCATGCAGAGGTGGAGTTTTCCCATGTTTGGGAGTTGTTTTACACTCATATTCAATTAAAATTGGTATGCTATTGTGTAATTTTTCAAACTCTTTAAGACAGTATCTTTTTGAGGTATTAGAAATGGGAACTTTTAGAACCTGCAGCACTGTCATCTTAAATATCTGGTTTGATTTTGGCCTACTTATGATGCTCTTAGCTCTTACATTCATGGAACCAACATGGCACTGAACTGCCAGTTTTTTCTCTTCAATTCATAGAGTCATAGAATGGTTTGGGTCAGAAGGGACCTTAAAGTTCATCCAGTTCCACCCCCTGCTGTGGGCAAGGACACCTGCCACTAGAGCAGCAGCTCGAAGCCCCATCCAACCTGGCCTTAAACACTTCCAAGGATAAGGTGTCTTTCTAATTCTTATATAAATCCTTCAGTAAAAGGTTATCCTTCCATAGCTAACATAGCAGTTATTAAAAACCTGACTTCAAACTGGTGGACCTCAGTTTTAGATCTTTAGTTATGGAGAGTGAATAATTTGTGAAAGTTAAACAATTACCTTTTTTTCACATTTGCTATCCAGATCCACTGTTTATGCTTTTAAAAGGTAAGCCATGGTTCCTCAGCCTGAATTCAGATACTACTGCATATGTTTATCAGCCTAAAGAAACTGAAAATGGTGTAATAGTGCAGAAGAAAGTGTAGAATTTGCATTCTGCTTTGATTTGTAACTTGGAAGGGACTTCTCCAGGTTTAGTCGCAGCTTTTTTGGTTTTCACAGTTGAGAAAATCTTGATAGAGATTAAGCAACTTGCCCAAGGTCTCAAAAGGAGCCACTGACACAATCAGAGCTGAGCACTGAACTCCTGTCTTATTCACTACATTTAGGTCACAGACTGGGAAGGTACACTTGCTCTGGTGTTTGGAGGAGTTCTGTCCTGGAATCTCACCCCATTTGCTTCTCCAGCAAGAAATCCCAGTCTTCCTTATCTCCTGTAATTCCAGTAGGGTCCTCCTCCCTCATGATATCAGCAGACACTCATGATCAATGTTTCTTCTAACAAGATGACCATGTACCTGCCACTGTGTGTGTGTAGGAAGTTGATGCTTTCATTCAGGCTGATGGGTTTCATGCTCAAAAGTATTCACTTCTAATTGAGACCTCCAAAAGATAAGAGTTCAACAAGAATTTGATGTATTTGCTGTAGAGGTGTTGTCAGACTGGCTAAGTCCCATCCCAAACACTGGTGGGGCTGGGAAGTGGAGAGTGGAGACAAGTGACCTGAAACACCCCTGAATGGTTTGCACAACTCCACATGTAATTACTGGATATGTGCATGCATTTACAGCGCTGTAATTGCATGTCTGATGCACTTTTAGCTACCTGTTCATCTGTTAATCTGCTGAAGAGAACAGAAATATTGAACAAAATGAAACGTTTCCAACAAGCAATTGGATTTCATGCACGTGCTCACAAAGAGAAAACTAACCTGGGTGTATTGTGAATCTGGGTTTGCTCTCCTGACAAAGTAGATGCTGCTGGTAGGACAGGAGTAGCCTCCCTTCTGGGAAGTCACTTGCAAGTATTTGTGTTTAGGATGTCCAGGATGTTCAGCTTCCTTGGGCAATGTTCTCAGTTCAGAAGGGTGAGGAACACGCTCATTGTGTTGTTCGTGATCAACAGGAGTTCTGAATTATTGAAAGTTAGCATGCCTGCCAGGCATTTCAGGGTAGTAACCTGTAACAAGAAGAGGCACATTTCCCCAAATGAATACATTTTCATTCAGAGGGTTATTCACTTAGCCAGCATTAAATGTAATCCTCTTTGAATCTCATGGCCATCTCCTACTCTATTCCTGTCAGTTTTCATCTCCTGCAAAATCATGAATCCAGCATTCAAAAGAATAATAGTTTGGTTAATTCACTGTGTGGCTTTCTGTAAGAAATACAAGAGGAACTTTATAGAATTTGTGCAAAATAGCTCAAGGTCAGTGGCCCCAATATTTACATCATAATTATAGTATTCTCTTACTCTTTTTCATTTTCTTTAAATTTTCTTTTTCCTCTCCTCTCCTCATTTATTTGCTTTTCTTCTTTATTTTTTCACTTTTTTTTTTTTTTAAGATGGAAAGGTGTTTGTCTCTAATACAACCTCATCACCTCTTTTTATGCTGATTTCATTGTCAGACAAGGCAGATAACACTGCTGGTCACTGCAATTTGCTGCACACCAGCTTTGCAGAATATAATGGAGTGGGACAGTATTCTTTTTGATGTGGTTAATCTCTGTTGTACTTATGCCTCTCCTGAAAACTGCACTGTGTCAGAGTGTCTTTTGTAGCCAATGGTGACAGGAAGATCAACAGAGAGAGGTTGCTCCATTAACCTCTGAAGTAATGAAGTTGCTTTGCAGGCAGTCAACACTCACACTGCCAATTTATTATCATTTAAGAGGAAGTGAAACTACTTCAAGCCACTCTTGTGTCCACATTTTGATAAATACCCAGAGTGCTAATGTTCTAAGGCTAACAATCAGCCTTGAAGGGACCTCTAATGGCACAGGATGCTGTGGCTGTGTCTTCTTGCTCTTGCAGAATGACCCTCACAGAATCAGCACCAAGGGAACAGGCCAAGTCTATTTGCTTCCATCCTGAATATGCAGGTGTCGTTTTGCTGGTAGTGCCTACCTGTATCTGTCCATGTGGAAAGGCTGAAAGTAGATAAATTATTTGATAACAAATCTGTGTAAACTTTCAAGGGTACTGAATTCAGATCTTCAGATTTGCTTTTATTGAATTCTTGTTTCCCAGGCGATGCACATTGCTTTCCATCTTAGAAACGGATATAACCGAGATCTTGGGAACACATTTAAACCTTCAATTCATTAAAATCTTGCAGGATTGTCTGACCTTATAAGATTTTCATGACCAATAGTCAAATCCTGTGAGAACAGCTTTCTGAGGAAGCAATAACACTAGTCTCCCCCACCTCAGCAGTAAAACAGGCTTGTAAAAGAAAACATTGCAAAGCTGGCATGACCATACCCCCATTCTTCCTGAGTTCTGCTCCTAGGCATGGTCTTTGGCACATATTTTTTCCTGCTAAGGGCAGTGTAATTTACATGTCTGGCTTTCCATAAGTACTGAAAACACTTTTTATATATAAAAAATCCAGGTGGTTTCATAGCCATATCATACATTCCTTTTCTCCCAGGGTGACATAAGTAGTTATTTATCCACGGTATTTGAGAGACACAGAATCAAGGTGGTCAGCTGAGTGCAGTATGTTTCTGCTGGTTCCTTGCAGGATTTCTGATGTATTTGTGTTTGTGCTGTGGGCCCAGTTTTGGCTGCAGACGGGGCTCTGAGTGTTTGCTTCCTGAGACTGCTTGATGTATCTCCACTGAAATAATTTTGAAGACTCTGGATGGATCCTTTTAGTGTCTGGGAAGAGAAAGTACTCAGTAAAGCGCAGGGAATGTTACCTGCATTGTGTGAAAGATCATTGTTTATGAAGAGAATACTCTGGCCTGGTGCCCACGGTGTGTGGTCACTGTTTCCTTGCCTCGCCTGCCGATAGCCTGAACTATCCTGCTCTCCCTCTGAGCTGCAGCTCAAAGCAGATCCCCTGCCCTTCCTCCTTCCTCCTGCCTCTGCCCAAGGAGGGCTGCAGCTCCTGCTCGGAGCAGTGGTTATTCCCTGGAGCCCGTACCCAATGATCCTCTGCTGTGGGCCTGAGCAGCGGCTGCGGGGTTTGGACGAGCGCCCTGTGCTCGGCTGTTTGCCAGAGCTCGGGACAGAGCCGGTGCCAGGGTGAGGACCACAAGCATCCCCCACGTGCGCCACAAAGCTGCATCCAGCAGCGCAGCCTGAGAAACTTCCCGGGCTTTTCTCCCACTCCCTCTCTGCCCCTGCCGTGACACATTTTTCGCTGTGCTGAGACAACAGGTGTCTCAAACCCCTCCCTTTTGTTTTCGGGCAGACAGGTTTGGGAAGGGCCCCCTGCCAGGTTCCAGCACAAGGTCGCTTTTGAGCGCCTGACTCCACACACAGTTGTTGGCTTTTTCAGCTGCTCGGGGTTGGGAGCTCTGCCCTGGCTGCCACAGGGGTGGACCTGGAGAGAAACCCACACTGCTGCTGGGGCAGCTGGTCTGGGGAGCACAGCAAGGGTTATGGGCCTCAACAGCACTGCAGGAAAGTGTTGGGGATATTGGGATGTGGAGCCTCTGCCGGTGCGCAGCCGGTGCTGCCGCAGAGCGCTCGCACCGCCCGAGTGTCCCGACACCATCCCGAGGTTCTCCAAGCACAGAGATGGGAAAAGCTGTCAGGAATTCCACAGCAAAGCTAAAGCCGAGAAAACACGGGCAATCCTCTGTGGATCAGTACTGTTACAGCACCCTCTGCCCTCTCAGCCCCTTCCTTATTGTCCCTACCAGCATTCCCAAAACACACAAAAGGCACCGTGTTTGGGAAAGAGAAAAGAGATGGAGTCTGTGCTCTTGGGAATTGCAGAAAGATGTTCTTGGCACCGTTATCAGATTTTTAGGTAGTAAAGATATTTTCATTTAACACTGAGTTAGTTTATATGTTGTATCTGTTTTCAAAAAAATGGGATAAGATTAGGCAATTCCAAATTATAAATTGTAAATCTACAGTTTGTAATTTGTTTGCATCTGAATTCTTTATGTGATTTAAATATACAGCCCACTGTTCTTAGTTTCCCTTCTATGTTTAGCCAAAGCGAACTGCTGAAGAATATGAAATATATTATTTTATTGGCACTGAATCACAAATGAGTCAGTGAACTTTTTTGCACTTACAACTAAAATTGGATTCTAGGTTCCAAAAATTTATGACAATTGCTCCTTCTTGTGGCTTGAATGTTGACATATAATTAATTTAGGATTTCTTCTTGAGATTTCCTGTCTAGGTTTGTACCTGTCACAAAAATATCCTTGGAAGTTTATCTAACAGCTGGAACACCACGAGAGTCGATTGAAATTTAGCAGAGATTTACTGGGGCCAACAGGAAGTGCTCAGAGCAGGATGGCATAAATATGCAGAAAGAGCTCTTTTATTTCAGCTGTTTTAAAGGGTCCCAGTACAAGCTGATAGTGGTGTAATGCTGAAAAATGCTGACACACTGTCAGGCAGCAGCACCTGCACAGCAAAGGATTCCACAAGCATGGCTTGGCACTTTGTTGAATTATGCACAGAATGGAGCTGTGTCTGCTGCCTTCCCTCCATCCCCACTGCCCTGCAGGATTCAGCTCATCCTTTTGAGAAACCAGACATATTTAATGGGAATTTCCCGCAAAATCGTTTTGAAAGTTATTTTGTTGTTCTGCAGGACTGAAGGAATTCTGAAAATGCAAAATCTAGGTTGCAGTGACTTGAGGGACTGGCAGATGTAATTACCTTTAGATAAATGTAAAATAAAGCATATGGAAGAAAAGCAATCCCAAACTCTAAGACTGCACAGTAATTATCAGGATATATTATTAGCTATTACTCTTCAGGATGGAGATGTTGGAATTCTTGTGCACAGTCCTCTAAAAACTCTAAACCTTTATTTGCAGCAGCAATAAAAAAAAGGGAAACTATGTAATAAATAGTTGGAAAAGAAAAAGTTATTTAACCACATATCCATTTTTAACCCCTGATCCTGTTCAAGACTTGCCACATCTTTGCTATTCTACCCATTTCTGAGTGGTAAATTTCCCTGCAATGTGGACACTCAGTGAAACGGGCTGGCATTGGTTCTGAGTAGGTCACAAGCAATGCTGACTCGGATATCGTGGAACTGTTGGCCAGGCTTGCCATGCCAGCTGCAGAGACCACGAGGATAAATGGAAGTGGAACTGTGCTAAGTGTTTTGTGGATGGTATTGGCCTCCTGAGGATCATTAAATGCCATGTTCTGGGTTTAGCAGGAGCCCTGAGCTCTTGGGGCCAGGAGCACTGCAGGGAGGGTTCATTCCCTCTTTCCTTCTGCAGAGGGACAGTGAAAGGTGTGAATTTTTCCTGACCTGCACTTGGAAATTTGGGAGACAGATAAATTAGAGATTATTGTTGGAACAAACTGCATTTTCTACAATGAGCCTACAAAATATTTTCTTAGCATTACTGTGGTAATGCCTTTGATGGAAGGTGCATACCTTGGGGAATTAAAAATAAGATTTCATTTAATGAAATTAGAGATCCCCAAATATTCTATTGGAAAAAAATATCTGCAAAGGACACAGGTGACCCTCTTCCTCCTCTGCTCCTTTTCACATCCTCTGTTTGTGAACTTGCATGTGAAATTAATAGTTTGTTTTGTTTTGTTTTGGCTTCTTTTTTTTTGTTTTGTTTTTGCATGATTAACCATTGAACTCTGAAAAAAAGCTATTCCTGGCTTAAACAATAACTTTTGATTATAAAAAAATCGATAAATTACAGTTGGGGTATATTCTAAAAAAAGAGACTTGTTTAAAAGAACAAGTAGCTTAGATAAATTAGTAAAAAGTTAGCTTGATTTGATTAGTTAGCTGGAAATGTTTGTAAAATAAGATTTCCTCATGAAAAAAATGCAGTGAAACTGCATTCTTTGACTTAATCCTTACATTTTCATAATACAACATGCCGCATTCAGATATGAAATAATGATCCAGCTGTGCTTTTTTTGCTGAATTTCACACATCTTTTTGTCCAAATACAATGTTCTTTATACAGCACAGGCTACTGTGTCTCATTTCCAGACTGTAGAAATATGAATTTAGAGGTGTTGATGTCTATATGTATTATATTATATCTTATATATTATATATAAAGATATATATTATATCTTTAAGTTCCTGTTATCTAGTTATCTAGACTTCTAACCTTTAAGTTCATAAGAAAATCGGGCAAGATATGGAAGTGTGAGAAAAGAAAAATCCAGAAAATTAGAATGAAATGGGGTAGATAATTTTGTTTGCATTTAGAGTATTTAATGAGAAATTAGGATATGCTGTCAAATATGGTTTTACCTTCTTGAATTAGAGAGTTGCTGAAAACAAAGTTTCTGGAAAGTAGCCCTAAAACTATCTTGTCCTTCTTGTAGTTGTTTCAGTGGGAAAGATTTTTTTATAAGTACCTTTTTAGTTGTTGCTCTCCCTAAAATTAATGGAGGAATGAACAATTTTTGTACAGCCATCATTATTCTTATTTTCCAAGTTGTTTCTGGTAATTAAGTTCCACTCTGAGCTTTACCTTTTCCTCAGTGGCTTGACACACTTGTGCGTGCACATCAAAGTATCTTCTGGGTTTGTTTTTGTGTTTTTAATTAGCAAGTTACTGTCCTCAAAACTGCTTTTGTGAACTACTCTTCCCATGTTTTATCTTGTTCCAGAACTGCAAGATGCAGGGAAAGTAGAGGGTGATGGTGTCACCCCATTTCCAGCTGCTGTCCAAAGTCATCACTCAGCATGAGCTGGGCAAAGGTTGGCAGCAGAGGCTGATAGAGTGGGAAAAGCTCTGCTGCAGAGAATGGAATAAAAAAAAAAATGGGGAGAAATAAAGTTTAAGCAAGTAGAAAAATAGAGAAGTCAGACAAGGTTTGTGCAGAGCTGGAATGAGAGATTGAGAGGAGAAAGAAAAGGGGCACAGAGAAATAGGTGTTTTCTAGAAAAAAAAGGTACTACTCAGTGTAAATTTTAGTTAGCAATGAATTGTGGTGATTGCTCTTGCTCATTAATTTCCTTTTCTTGTTTTGCTAAACAGTTTAATTGCAATGCATCATTTTTTATAATAGTATAGAGTAGAAAATGCCACCATTGTAGTTTTATATGATTTCATAATGAAGTTCATGTTTTCGGTTGTACATGTTTACCTGTCACTTGACACTTGCATAGATGGTTTGAGTATCTTTGGAAATCTTGCAGTCAAAGCCTCTGATCTCTCCAACTCTTACACACATGTATGTTTTTGAGTGTACAGTGATTATAAAGGTGGTGTTTGAAGATTAGGAGGGAGAAAAATTTTGCTTACTGCTATTTTATCATTTCCCTTTATGTAATACTCATTATCATTGGAATGCTGATAAATGTGGGTCCTCAGGAATTGTATATGTATGCCTTTAGTTAAATGAAAGCCTCTAAGGTCCTCTTCAGGATAGACTCTTAAGCCTTCTCTTAATATTAAGTGCATTTTTAAATCTCACATAGAGTAAAAATTTTAAAATTAAAACATATACTTGTATGTTTAACAGAGCTGGCCCCTAAGTCTTCCCTATCATGCACTGAGAAATGCGTGGGCAGAGCCATAATTGTGGGGAAGCTCATAATATTGGGGCCTAAATTATAAAAATTATTGCATAATTAGACCACACAAGTTAGATTTCAAAATGCTGCGTGTTACTTGGATGGGTATTTAAAAAATAAGTAGCTGTCGAGCATGTATGGTCCTGTTCCCAGTGCCACACACAGTCATTGTAATGCTTTAGCAGTTTGAAGGGTTTAAATGGATTCAGCATTGGTCTTCAAACAGACCAAACCTACAACACTTGCCTTAGTTGTACCTCTTTCTTCTTAACATTAAAAGATACAACTGTAACATCAGACTCCATTTTTATAAGCAGTTTCATATCATGAGCCATGTAAAATAAAATATATATATATATATGTTTAGGGTCATTTGGTGGGGAAGAAGGTGAGAGCATATCTTGTGTACTGTACAACAGGTTTTTTGTGCACAATAGAACTCTGACTATGCTTTGACATATTGATTTCATTTACACTGTTGTTACTAATACAATAAGCATACCTCACAATGCCTTCCACAGCACAATCAGTATTTAGATACACCTGATAGGACAACTTCAGTGAGTCTGGTTATTAACAGTGAGTACTGGGTTATTAACTAGCAGAACAGACTAAGGAAATGGCATGTTAATGGTTTATCTAAATTATGAAGTATAGGTGGGACATACAGCTGTTGGTACAAATATACAGATCCACAGAGCAATACCATAAAGCTCTTTAGTCTATTGCCAGCTTTAGAAGATGAGAAATCTGAGGTGATTGGGAAAGCAGGCATAAGCCATGAGCTGCATCTTCATTAAATTTCTTGTTATTCCTTGGGTAAGGAAAAAATAAACCCAGCAAACTTTCAATAACCTACTGGAGTCATGTGCCTGAAGGACACCATGCTTATGTCCAGCATTTCCAAGAAGACTTTTCTGTCCTGGCCAAGGATCCACCCTTTTCCTAAAGGCAGAAATAGGCACGCACATAAAACACTTCAAACCTGCACTCAGCCCTCACCACCTCTCTTCTGCCCCACTCTGTCCAGCCTTTGGGTGCATCACAACAAGGAGTACAGCCCTTGTGTGCCTCCTTGCTGGCTGGGATGCTTTTGGATTAAACTTCCTCTCCACAACCACCAAATTTATTAGTATTTACTCTGGTACAACATCTAGTAACCAATATGCTTCTAACAACAGTGTGGTAGCAGCCACAGTAACTACAGTTATCCAAGCACAACAACCAGCCAATTTTAGCTATTAAATATTGACTGACTCTGCTGGGATGCATGAGGTAAAACCCAAATCATACTCTCTACAACCAGACAAATATGTATGAGATTTTAAGAATTTCCTTCTAGTCACAAATTATCATCAAATCTCAAAAGATGGCAGAAAAAAACTCCACCTCCTACAAATTCTAGAAATTTCCCTTATCCAGCGAAAAGCCACAGCTCTGACCTTGCTTGGCTCAGGCAAACTCTTTAAGACAGAAAAGAAATGCTCCTTCATCACTGGTGGCCAAAGAAAGAATGTGCTTTGCCCCTGACATAATTTTTATGCCTCCAAAAGGAGTGGCCAGCGATTTCTGTGGATCAGCAAGCAGGGAGCTGGGGGCACCCAAAGGGCGACCATGCCTCAGCAAAAAACCCTGGAAAAAACAGGGGACAGCACCAGGGAAATGCCTGTGCTGCAGACACAAAGAACAAAAGATTGCCAAACCCTCCCCTCCTTCAGCTGTGACCTGTTTTTATCCCTCTCTGCACATTTCACCTCTTACATAAGCTTTGGCTCATCTGGGGAGGAGGGCAGAGGCAGCACGTAACAGGCTCGAGGGGGAGACAAATGTTTCACACGCACGAGTGTTCAGCCAACTCATCCTTTGCTCCATATCTACAGACTGGTAGCTCTTGGCAGAGATGAATCTGCAAGGACTCATAAAACCTGGGACCACAACACAGTTTGGAGAGGCAAACAGAGCTCTCAGAGCTGAGGGACCACGAGCATCCTCATCGATGTGCAACAGAAACCTTGCACCGTTCCCTGAAAAAGTGGGGTGCACAAGGAGATGGGGATATGTATTCTTCTGTATATTAGGGTTTAGAACTTAAATCTACCCCTCGTTATGTCCATAATACCTCCTTTCATTAATTTAATTAATCTTTCTTGTCCATTTCACAACCCAGTTTTTAGAATCTGAATTTAATGTATGTTTTATCTTTAAAAAATGGAAAAAAATATACAGTGGGGAGCTGATATTTAAATAAGGGGATGCTTGTAAGTGAAACTTATCCCAGCTGAGTTTTTATTGGGTTTGTTTTTTTCTGGTTTCATTTTGCAGTGAATTTCTAGCAACAAAGATTTCTCTCTCCAGTGAAAATTTTCTCTTTTAAGAGAAAACAGCATCTTGAGGTTTCCTGTCTCTTTCTTTTTTTTTCTTAATTAAACAAAACATGCAGCAAGTTGCAATTAAATTTCAGTTAACAAAGTGCAAAAATACACCCACCCTCCATCTGCCAAAAATAAATAGTTTGAAAAGTAATTTCACATCCCTGACAATGATGACTGTGTTTATGACATATTTCTGGTGCCATATTCCACTCTCCTATCGCTGCCAGCTTGTATCCAGTATTTAGAAATAAACCAGAAACACATTGAACTTGCTGAACTAGATGTTGCCACACTGCAGCTCTAATGGGCTTAGTGACCACAACCTACAGGGGCCAGAATGTGTCAACAGCAAAAGGGCCAACCTCAATCACTGTCTGTGCTTTTACAAAGTTGTTACATGTTTAATTCTTTGCAGCTTAGTTCTCCTGCTGTTTTGGCTGCTCCAAACCAAGGCTCATATATTGCAGCAGCCCTCTCTACCTCGTATAATGCCACAAAGGTCCCAGCAGGAGACTTTTCAGTGGAGCAGACAAGCCACAGGCGAGGGCAAACAGGGCATCACAACTTCCTAATAAGATGACTTATTAGATTGGGGGCTTGACACAGCGTTTGTTTAACCACTTCTTTTCCCAGGCGCCCGGCAAGGGCTCCGCTCGGGCTCGCAACCGAGCGCGCTCCGTCCCGAGCAGGGCGCGGGGGCTGCGGCAGCTCCGTCCCCTCGCCGCTGCCCTGAGTTCGGGCTCGGCGGGGCAGTTTTGGCCTCGGGGTGGCTGCTCGGTGGCGGGGCCGGCTGAGGGCCGGCAGAGCGCGGGTTAAGCGCGGCCGTGGCGGCGTTTCCTGCCCGCACTTGCCGTGGCCCGAGGCGGTGCCGCCGCCGGAGCCGCGCCGGGCCAGGTGGCGGGCAGGCACACCGTGTTATTAGGCAGCAGCGAGCGAGAAACCTTGATCTTCAAAAAAAACACCAAAACAACAAAAAAAGGCCCCTAATTAATCCCGCGCATGAGAATAAATGGCATTCCGCGTCAGCCAGGATGGAAAAGGCACCTTCCAATTCAAGTGGTCCCGGCTATCGACGGCTTTCGGCATCACGTTGGGAGCGTCGCTGTTTGAGACGCTTTAACCCAAGAAATCTTTTTTTCTTGTCACTTCAATTCGATTTAAACAACAACAACAATAACAAAAAGTAACGATGGTCTCAGTGTGCTCTGTCTTTAGGAAGTCATAAACGTGTTGACAAAGCGCTGCTGAATCCCTGCAGCCCCCGCTGCGGCTCCGGGGTCCCTGGAAGCGATGGAAACTCTTCCATCACCTTCACTCCAACTCAGCCCATTGAAAAGTCCTGCTCTGGAGCCATCCTTAACACTCCCTCTTTTTAATTCAGTGTCCAAGCTGCAGATTGCAGGATATCTACCGAGTTTTCTCATATTTCTTTGGTTCGGACTGGACTTGTTTTCTGAAAAGAAGAAGGTTCTAAGAAAAAATAGCTGTCTTTTAACTCATATAGCACTTGTCTAATTTTGATTTATAAACATTCCCAGTAGAGAAGGCATTCTTGTCCAAATAGTCTCAAGGTTCATAAACTTCATCTAATTTTATGATATAATTGTACAGTAGTTTTCAAGGACTCTTACTGTCTAGAGGGCTTGAATCCATTTGATTTTATTCATCCCAATGGTATCTGCTTTTATCCCTAACTAAGATTAACAATTCTGGCATTATAGCAATATGGAAAGTTCATCACATTCGTGCAGTGATTCCACCACCAGCTGCAGATCCTTCTGAAGTTTACTGTGTAATGAATTGAAAACATAAATAGCAACAAATGGGATAAATAATTTCTTTGCCAGAATTGGAGCAAAGTTAATTCTGTCTTTATAAATAACTTTTTATACTGGTGGTTTTTTTGTAAACCTTTCAATATTTAATTAAGTCACACAGTTTCTGGATCTTTCTTTTGAATATGTTTTACTTACGTATTTATAATTTTAAACTTTTTTTTGTAAGTAGCTATAAATCATGGAAAAAAATATAGAGAAAAATGGTTTTAGTTTTACAGTGTAACTAAGAAGATATTTTCTAGCATCTAAGAAACAGACCTCAGGATTGCTTATTCAATATCGAGTTATCATTACCAGTGATATTTCACATTATTATTAAAAGGGATTTGTTATTGAGATGTTGTAAACTAGGTCTGAGCCCTTTGTTTTCTGAAAGGAGTAGAGCAGAGCACCTTTTGCTGAGGTGAACCTGAGTGTTGTCAGACAGTTGCAGATCTCCCAGGTAACATTTCCTTAAGTGGAGTTTTTAAGAATGACTAAAATTTGTTCTCCTCCAAGCAGGGTGTTTACTTTCTGCATCCAGTGTTCTCCAGATAATGTGCAGTGCTGCACTTACCTTTTGAATCAAGAAACTTCCTTGAGCATTACTTTAACCTGTGGGGCTTTATTGATTTGAGATGTAAAAAAATTGTATGGCAAAACTTTGGTTATTACAACTAGATCTAAACAAGAAAGACTAACATCAGTTTTGACAACAAACAAAACCAGTTTTTGTTCTATCGGTTATGTTTAAGAGATTCCAATTTCAAACCAAACACAACTTGTGGTTATTCTGTCAGATATTTATATAGCCACTGGGGCGCCATAGTTATGCGCCGCATACATCATTGTATTTTTAAAATGTACTTAATGAACATTTTTTCTTTTCTGGTAACTACTTCATTGCCTTAAATGAATGCATTCCAATAGAATTTGTAACAAATGAGCACTTTGTGTTTGCATTAATGCCAAACACGTTTAACAAATTTTTAACAAGGAACACTGGCAAAAAGCCAAACTCCTAGAGGGACACTGAAGGAATGCTATAAATTTAAACTGGATTTTACCTTTTCACTCTGCTCAACGAGTGTCTTAGGTGTCTTTGGCATCTCAGCGTTGAAAATTTTCTATGTAGGTTGGATACAAATTTATGCCTTAATTATTTTTCTTCTTGGCCCTCCTCACTAGAGATTTCCATGTTGATATAACAGGCTTCAACAGGTTACTGTATTCTTTAGAAAGTGAGAGGTGGGTTTTCTTTCTTTCCTCAAGAGGTAGCTCAGGAGAAAGTAGCAAAAACAGTATTTATTGTTGGGGCTGTAATGACAGGGAGGTTCAAACAGCACACATCATGCCATTGTCACATCCTGTGTTAAGGGACCTATGGAGTGGCGAGCACTCCAGCAGATCTGTGCTACCCAATTTTGTTGCTTGTGCTGAGTTGCAAATATCTGGGCTGTGATGGTGTTCACAACTGCACTTGAGGGGCAGGGAAAGCACCCCACCGTGCTCCTGCTGGCCCGAGCTCTGAGCTCACACAGAAGCCATGAACAGATTTTTGGCTGAATCAAACTTCTGGGGGGTTTTTCACTTGTCAAGTTATGCCCACATGGTACATGTCAGTACAGACCTTGGGAATCACCTACTCTGTAGTACATGTTCGTATTAAAAGTGTTACAAGTAGCTCTGCAAACCACATGCTTGCTCTTTACTTGTAACTTAATATATTAATTTAATTTTTACTGTGTTATTTCAGTTTTAATCAAATGCAGGAACTGAAAAATAATAATACTTAGCACTCATCCAAGACTCTTAAGGCACATTACAAACACTAAGCCTTGCAAATTCCTGTGAGGAGGCTGATGTTATGCCTCCTGTAGCAAAGAGCAAGTTAAGGACAGAAAAATGACTTTTTCCTTATCCCACAACAGGCTGGTGGCAGGGACAGAATTTAGAGTGTCAGGGCTTTGTCTTAGTTAATAGAGTCATCCTTTTCATGGTTTTGCACAAAGGTAAAGATTGAGAATGCTTTTTTTTCTCCTTCCTATAATTTACATTATGTTGTTGCAAGAGGCATAGGCAAATCCTGGGACATCACTTGAAAGAGTTCATGAGTTATAGCCTTACTGCAGTCTAGTTACTTGTTTCCAGAAAATGAAATGATTTCCTATCATTTGTTAGTACTTTGATTGCAGTAATGATGAATGAGTCTGGAGAAGGAAACTGAGGAATTCATCCTGACAGCTTTTCCAAGGATGTCACATTATAGTACAGAGGCCTTGTCGTAGATTAGGGAGCAGAAATTAGCCCTCACAGGTTTTCATTAATGATATCCTTCTCTACCAACATTTGGTCAGATACCAGCTCCCTGCCATAAAGTGTCCATTCCCTCTCTTTCTTACGCGCTAATTACCATATCAGTTGCTGGCCTTTTATGTAGGTACCATGTGTAACAGGTTAGGAGAGGGCAATTTAAGCCTATGTGAATGGGTATCTGTTTTTGTATCTGGGTGCTTGTTGCAAACATTTGGAAAGCATATGGAGCATAATGGACATTAACCCAGATGTCAAAAATAGCCTGCATTTTACTACTGTTATTAAACAGTTTCCCCTTTAACCCCTTTGTGTTTACCCACCCTCTCCAGCTTGTTTCTGCAAATCACTGGTGAGAGGAAAGGATTGGAGGGGAAAAGTACTAATCAGGCAGGTGTCTTTATCCAAAGGAAAAACAATCTGAACAAATGTTTGTGGGCTACTACACTTTTATATCTTCACATCCTTCTGCTGTTTTCATTGACTGGTATCTAATGGACTGACAGAGGTGCCAAACTCATAAGACATTAATTTCAGCTGAAGCACTGCTGAATTCCGGTCCAATGCATGTTACCAAACTTTATTTCTGTTTTAGAGGTTCAGTGACTTTTCCCAAGTACAGCATTGAAGAAACAAATATAAATTTAATTTACTCAACCTCAGTTGGTATTTGACAGCAATATCCTTTTATATATTTATTTGACTTACTGGAGAAATACTTTGCATTTCCTACCTGTGGTGAACAAGTTTTTGTTACACTTCAAATACATATATGGCTTCCTGATGAATGGGTGGGTTGATTAAGTGGGTGAGGTTTATTTGGGGGCTTTCATTCTGTAGTAAAACCCCAGTGAAAATCTGAGGAACAGGCTGGAGAGGGAGTGCATTTTGTGCTTTGCTGCTGTTCCTCAGATTGGACACTTTATTCTGGGTTCTTATTTTTTCCGAGCATAAAAGTGTTAATTGCAGAGGAACTTCAGCTTGTAAAACAGCAACTGCATTGAAGATTTGCTGTGATTATGTTTTGGTTTAAAAAACCTAGGCATTATTGTGCTGCAGTTTCTGGGATGTGCTCTCCCCATTAATTTATAGGTGTGCTTCCTCTGCCCAAGTATCTCTTTGAATGATGATTAAGAAATTCTCAGTGCACAAAAGAATGGGAGCTATGCACAGTTCACCAAACGTAATGCATGTGCTGACTTACAGTTTTCATAAAAAGTTTGCAACGATTTTATGTGCCAGAACTAGTAACATGATCTACTTTAGGAACTCCCTGGCTTTCCAGCTCTGCAGAAGTCATTTTTAGGCTGTTCAAGGGCCAGATCCAAAACTTGTTAAAATCGGTGGGAACCTTTCCACGTTTCAGTGGGCTTTGGATTAGTCCCTAAGTGTTTTAACCAGAAGAACTGTACCAACCTCTCACTGCAAAAGTAGAACTATTCATCTACATTTGTATGATATAAACTCTTATGTGTGCTTTCCAGCAAGATGTGAACTTAAAAATAGGGATTTAAAATAATATGATAGTTTATTCTGTAAACAGTGTTTCACTTTACTCACAGAATAATTTATCTGACAAATATTAGATTCTGAAATTTTAAAGGGGAATTTTAGTCAAATAGTACTATTTGAAAAATGTAACAACTTTTCTGCTGCTTACAAAACCCTAAGCATTGTATGGCAAATTGTTTTTCATAAAATGGGAAGTTTTGGAAACTTTTAAGGTTACATAAATGGAAGGGCAATAACGGAGAATTCCATACATAATGCATTTCAAATTTTCTAGAAACAAAGTCAGTGGATAAATGAACAGCTGCCCTCTAAAGGAATCATTTAATAATTTAATTCCTCCCACTCATCTGATATACAGACAATGTGAATAAGACCAATTCACTACTGTCTGTTCAAGAATACTGTGTTGTTTTCTTGCAGCACAACTAAAGTAACAATAAAAATCACTGAGGCCTCTCTCTGTAGTCACAATCAGACAGGTTCAATGAATCAGATCAGACACAATCCAAAGTCAGTGTGAGGCAGGAGGATTCTTCTCACTGGCTGAGCTGTGCCGACACCAGCTCCCTCTTGCAGTCCCCAGGGTTTCAGCAGTGCCAGCCAAGCCAGGCAGAGCACCTGTGATCAGTGGGTGTGCGGCTGAAAACCTCCAAACACATTGCTCTGTGTTCTAACTTCTGCAAATCTGAACTTCTTGTATCCATAAAACCTTTCTTCACTGTTCTGCAAATTAAAGAGAACTTAAAGTGCTTAAAATATGACAGGAAAATGGTGCTTCAATTTTGGAAGGCTGGTAGAGGTACTGCACATTCCCACCTGCCACAGAACTGAGTGGAAATAAATGAATTATTCCCTTGGTTCCCACAGAAAAATATTTAATTTTATTCATAGCATTTCCCTTTCAAAGTTACTGTGCTTATAGACAAGATCAGAAAACTCACTGTTTACAGAATCACAAGCACAACAGAATTTGACATCTTAGGAATTTAAAATATTTCCCATTTAGGGGGAGTCATGTCATACAAATCAGAAATAAAACTAATTACCACCCTATGAATGTGAGTTCAAATTGAAATTAAATGCCTTACTTAATCCTCAGCCCCTAGAAAAGCATTATCTCCACTCATATGTATGAGAATCTTGATTAGATGAGAACTAAGATGTTCTGGATGTTTCAGTCATGTTGGTAATTGGAATATTTTTTTCCCTTGTTACAGTTGTCAGAGGAACTAGTGAAAAAGGAAGAAAAAACTGTAGCACTGGAAGGTAACAATGATAATCTATTGCATTGGATCTCCAAACATGACCATGATATCCTGGAGAAGATCACAGATGCAGAAAATGAATGCCAAGGTTGATATCTAATGAAATGCTGCATTAATTAGCATTTTCTCCATTATTTCTTGTAGTCTATTGTGAAATTAGATACTTTGGAAAATAATGAAGGAGACTCAAGCAGAAATTATAAGAGCTTCATTTCTGTCTTTAATGGGTCTTGTGAGTTACTCTGTTTTTACAAAGAAACCATCTGTTCAGAATATAGTTGTTTCATGAAGTTCTGTTAAACAGGTTGTTTAGCTAATTTTTGGTAAATTAATATTGATTTTAATAGGTAATTCAGATTCCCTTAGATGTGATATCTGCATTTGCTGATTTTACCTAGTCTATTCTAAAGTATCACTTCTATTGCACTAGATTATCAAAGAGGTATTAGTAAAATGCTATATAAGGGTGTTGGCATTAACTTTACCCCCAGTTAGATACAGGCTTTTCCAAAAAACAAAAACAAGCCTTTACCCTCCTCTGTTTTCTTTTATCTACTGATAAAATAATAAAAATTAAAACCAAACCAAAACCAAATATTGATACTATAACCGGTATTAAGCTCTGGGCCAGGTTGGAAATGAAATCAATTTTTGGTACTAATAACTGATGACAAAGCTTAGTTTTATGAAAATATGGTGTGTGTCTCTGACAATGCATAGGACATCTAATTTGAACATAAATATATGATTATATACAAGATGTATCTGTTCCTGGATGGTAAAAGCTTGAGGTGTATATAAATACATATGTGTATATATATATATATATGGACACGTACACAAGGATGTATCAACCTTTTACCATCCAAATGCATACATGTTTTCAACAATAAAAGCTGGGACTCTTAAAGAAACAAACAAACAAACAAAAAAAGATAATATTGCTGTGAATACAGTATATGCACTAGGTCTCCTGTAAATGTGGAACTGTTTGTTATTGTTCTCTACACTGAAAAACAGTCTCCAACACAGACCCCAATGAATCTTAGATGTTAAAGAAAATACCAGTGAACAAACAGCACTTGAAGGCTGTTTGTGTCAACAAAATGTGTCTAGTAAAATAAATTTAAAGCACATGCAAGGAAAAATAAAAATGTGACGTCGTCACATTCAATGAGAGACTCTTAAGTGACAGTCAGATCTCTACCACTTCCCAAGGAGAGGTTCCTTCTGACTCCACAAACATTTTCAGTCAGTCTGGCAAACATGTGCAAATGTTTGGCTGTTTTGTTGAGGCATCTTTTTGTCCATGGAAGGAAGAAATGCTTCCATGCTGATGGCAGTGGAAATAGAATATCTGCATTTTTAAAGGACAAACAATAAATTTAAGCATGGGTGGCCTTAATCCTTAGTAGTTTTTCTTTGCTGCTGTTAAAAAAAAAAAGAAAAAGAAAAAAAAAAAAAAAAGAAATCTAAATGGATACTCCTAAAGTCTTGCACTGAATTTAGAAAAATTATTTTTTGAACCTGTGGTGCGATTAACCCTAAACATCCTACATGAGCCATACATAGCAATCCCCTTAAAATGATTGTCTAGAGATGATGTTTTATTTATTTGTACCATGATTCTCGGTGCAATCAAAGAGCAATTTATTTGAGCAGGAGTCCTGCTGGATGTTACTGTCTTCAGTAAATAGAATAAAATGTATAGAATTAGCATAGCGTAGATAATCCCAATTTCATTCATGTTTAAAAAGTTTGTCCTTTAACTATCAATGGCATTTTAGATCTTTGTTTTTGAAACAGCAAAGCTTTTGGGAGTATATTTAGCACATATGACAAATGTTGCACTTGGAAACTCAGACAACAAAACTGGTTTCTCATGACAAATTTGTTGTCGCAGTAGGGGACAATCGTCTGTGTCTCTTACAATCAGGTCTTTACCTTAACTCTGCAACCGAATACTTGAAGTAGGATATAAACTAGGGGGGAAATAGGGTCACAAAGCTGTATAGTTAGATATTTATATGTATGTGCCAATTTTGTCACAGTTATTATTTTAGGGGCATTTTTGCTCCATTCATGTTGGTATGAGTATTGATCTAAACTTTTATCAGGGCCTAAAAGTTAGCCCCTAAAGAGGAAAATTTTGTCTAACATTGATTTTTTTCTTTCTTGCTTTGGGGTTTTGGGTTTTTTTCCTCCTTCTTTTCATTTCACATGATATTCTATGATGTTTGGAGAAAATCTTTTCATATCCTAAAACAGAATCTCGGGGTTTACAATAAACACTGTGATGTTGGGAAATATTTTATTTGAGCCATGTTTGGTAGATTTCCCCCCTCCCCTCTGAGTGTAATGAAGCAAACCAACTTTTGCTTAACATTTAAGATAATGGTTATTATTTTAACGTGAGATCAGTCTTGTACTGCACATCCTTTCTTTCATTTAAATGTACAGTATGAATTTTGTATTTAATGAATTTTGTGTATCCAGTATGCACGTACCTGCACATTGACTTTCATTTGAAAGTGGGTTTCAATTTACTTTTTAAACAGTGTTTATGAAAAGACCTCAGATGTGTTGACACAAACTATATCCGCAAAGTTTCTTTTGTGTGTGTAGGGTGACGTTTGAATGTGACGTTCCGCAGCAATGGGTCAGTATCCCCTATTTACCTTAGATCCTCATTTGATAGTGCTTCTTGTAATAATTTTTTCAAGTGAGTGGCATGTTCTGGATTGTGATATTGATATATGGTTAAGGACATTGATATGAAACTAAGGAATTCCTAGAAATTACCAGTGGGGCATGTATTAGACAGTCATTGTAATTTAATGTCTTGTAGAAGTGTAAAGTACCAAGGTATTTAGAGTTCATAACATTGTTATCATGTGTATGGAACGTATTTAGTGTTGATCAGCTTGTTTATTTTCATCAAATAAACTTTGTTTCTTTCTGAAATCAGTGTTGTGTCATTAAAAGCAGGTTTAATGACTGTAGGAAAATGTGTGAGAGATGTTTTCCACATGGTAAATCTATCACACTCCTTATTTCTCTAATTGCTACCATTCAAAGTAATTTATCTTCCTGTTGTTACTATCACATAAACTGTTTAAGAAAGCATGAAAAGGCTTTCATGCTTTCAAGCATAAATGTCTCGTAGGCCCCACTCCCAGAAATGCTTACGAGCAACTTTAGTAAAGTGAGGAACCATTTTCTGGATTGGGCTCTTAGAGAGCAATATGCTTTTGAGTGGGTTTCTAAAACATAATATTCTTGTGTGACCCTGTGTAATTGCATAGAAAATTACATTTTGTTTATGTACTTTACTGACCAAAAGCCATAAGGTGTGAAATTCTCTGCACAGTCAGCTCCTTTTTCAGCTGCCTGGTAAGTGGTTCCCCATTTCCATTATGTTCACTTTTTTTAGAAAAGGAACTTTTGTTGACCAGGAATTTCTTACCTCATAGAACTCCCTGGACCAGCTCAGGGCACACACAGCAGGAGAATAAAAGGTAAGTAAGTATGCATTTTACTTAACTTATTTAAAAACACAGTCTCTTAGTTTTAAGCTCTGTTTCTTTACCTATAAATTAGTTTTCTTCGTAAGAGAGTACTATGCACTAACATAGGATATTAAGTTTCACTTTTAACTACAGCTAAATATACATTTATTGTGTATTCTACTTATGCCTACTTAGCTTTGAGCTGCAATGGTACAAATAGAGTAGCAGTAGCTTCTGTCTTCTTTCCAGACCTGCACAATTATTTGGAGCAGCTTGTTCTGTGTTCTCTTGCTGTCTGTATCAGGGGGCTGCCCATCCCATTGGAGACACATTTTTCACTCTCTTTTCAGTATTGATCACTCCCTGCTTTAAAGGCAGCTCCTGCTTCCCCACCTGGTGACAGGGACAGTACGTGCCAACACGCCTTACTAGGGGAGCTGGAGAGGACCACAGTGGATTTGGGGAAACTGTCAAAGGCCCTTAAAGCCTCTTTTCTGTAAGATGGTTTTCAGTAAGGATTTTTCCTCTGTAAAAAGTGGTTGTGAGGAGCCCAGGGGAGGGGCAGGACCAGCATGTTTGTATCTGCAGGTGCTGCAGAGGTGGGGAGCTCCCCAGAGGGCAACTCTGGATGCAGGAACATCTCCACTAATGTTGAAGTTTGAGTTCATACAGTGAAGAGCTCCTCCAGCTGAGAGAGCCTGTTAAGGATCAAGCTCTTCTGAGCTTGAGGTTTCCTCCTCAGAGAGGCTGTTTGTTCACTCCAGACTTGAGCCAGAGCAGCTCCAGGTTTGAGCAAGCAGAAGTATAAGCAGTGGGGGATGATCAGGGGATGAAGCTGTGTCAGCTTGCATTTCAAGCCAACACATCAGTTAAGACACATTTTGAGAGTCCCAAAGAACTCCATGCCAGCACGAGTTGGATAAAGCTGAACTCCTACTGCATCCCAGGTTGTTGACACTGTGCTCAAGGTCCAGGATTTGTTCCTGGAAGAGCCTCACTAACTAGCACACACTGGGTCCTGCCCCGTGCAGAAACCTGTCAGAAAGTACAGAACTGAGTGGAAAAGAAGGGTGTGTGTCACCTGTTGTATTCCTTCTCCAAACCACAAAACTTTTAATAACCAAAGTATTAAATCACTCTAAATAAAGCCAAGTCAGCTCTAAATAAGTAATACATTTCCCATTATGAAGTCAGTGGGAGCTCTGCACGTCGCCAGGGCATGATTTGACCCACAGATGAAAAGTACAGCTGATGAGGGGCTGCTGTGCAGATTTTCCTTCTGTGAGATTACAATGATGTTATTTTATGCTTGTAACTTTTCAAATAAGATATCTCATTTCCAAATGCACTTTTTTAAACAAAAGGCAACCTTTGCCTTCATCAGGAATAGCCCAGGGCACATTGTTTCACCTTTTGCATGAGGCTGGAGGCACTGGTGCAGTAGAAGCCCACCCTTGATGGATGCAGATTCAAGGACTAATTGCATTTGAGTTTGCACTCCTTCCACTCTTTGCTCTTGAAAATTACTCTTTTTTCAGAATGAGACTATTCTAACCCCAAATCTCCACAGATGAAGGGGAAGAGCAGGCACAATGCCAGTGCATCCTAAAGACAATGCATTGTATCCCTTTGAAACAAGCACTTGAATTTGTGTTACAGACAGTTGTCTATTCCCGTGTAGCTGCAAGTCTCAGGACAAGCAGGAGAACTTTGAACTCATCCAGTTTCAAATGGATGCAAATGTCCAGCTTTAAAAAGGCCGTGCTTTTGGTCCTCACCCCAGCACGGCTAGGAGACAGCAGATGTTCTGGCAGCTGCAGCTGCCGTGCACTCGGGGAGCTGGGGCTGGAGGAGAGCAGCCAAGCTGGCTGCAGATGGAGCAGACAGGGAAGAGGCGAGTGGGAGGCTGCACAAGGAAGTTAGATAGCTCCAGATAGCAGTGGACTGATGATATGTGGCTCCAGAGCACCTAACCAGCTTCACAGAGGCTGCACAAGAGAAATCAGCACCAATCCACAGCCAACCTGGGTTCAGTGAGAAGCCTTCTTGCCGTGGGAAAATCGATAGGGAGGAAATATCTGTGCAGAACACATGATAATGGAGCATGGTAACTACTTTTTATTTGAATGTAATTTGGACAAATGCATTACTCATAAGTGAGTTATCCAGGGCTTGCCAAATATGTGGTTAAGCAGTTATTATAGCAAATTACACCATCATCTAAACACCTCTGTTTTGGCTCTTAGTTGTCTCCTTTTGCAATGAGGTTCGGTTTTTTTTTGTTCTTGTTCTTGTTGTTTGCTTTTTTTATTACTATTATTGCTGTCTAATATTGCTGTCTTTACTGTTTTAGTTACCATAGAAATAAATAATGACACAAACACAACATGCATACCAGTGAATAAGAGCATTTTCTGAATTTCATGAGTAGAAGACCCTTGTTAATGAAGACATCTATGGTTGCATAGTTCTTAACAGAGTTCTCAGTCTATTGATTTGTGTCCTCATATGCATTTTATTATGGGCTTTATATTTAATTTTAAACTTCCAAAAATAAAGTAAAACAGCTGAAGTGCATTTTTTTTTTTTAAATGGCCAGATTTTGGTTAGAGGTTAACACAGGCCAAAAGAGAACACAAATCTGCCCCCAAGCTCTTGCAGTTTTGTTTTGTTTTAATAAAAAGATCGTTATTACAATCCACAAAGGGTCGCAAAAATGCAGCCATTACAGACCAGCCGTATTCCTTGTGCAGCTCTCCTGCCCTCTGCACCTTCTCCAGGCTTAGATCACCCAAATGTGTGAAGGCAGGACTGTTGTCAGTCATGATAAGCGTGTGCATTAAGGGGCTAATCCAAACTTTACCAAAGTGAAATGAAAGACCATTGATTAAAAGTAAATTTCTGATTGTAACCCACTTTCTTCTTTCTGAAGCAAATGTGTACATTTACAGGAGCATGGGGCCAAACTGTTTCCTCCATATATCAAAATTCCAGCTAAATGTAAGTCAGATGAACAGACTGCCCGACTTTTTGAATGTTTTGTGATAAGAAAATAGATCTTAAGTCTCATTACTGAAGTTCATTTGCAGTGTATTTTGTCTATAGTTGTCCTGACTCTGTATCTAAGCCAGCACTCAACTCTTACCAACTCTTACCACAATCATTCATTGTGGTGTCTTTACATTATGATCACTTATCTCTTTGAATTTGTTACAATTTAATAAATATCATTCAGTCCATTGGTTACTTTCCTATTGCTAAAGGTAGGTCTGCTGTTGCCAAGAGGAGTAAAATGCATTTTATTTAGGAGTCTATTTTCTAAAAAAAATTAAATTCTGAGCAATCTTGTAGCTGGAGTTACTACAGAAGAATGAAGAGGCAAACCCCCCACCATAATTATTAACTGCCAGGACTGTCCATGTAGCCAGTTTCTAGAGGATTTGTTCCAGTTCTGATGCCATTCACCATGTCAGAGTTGTTCTCTCTGAAATTAAACAACCAGTCTCCGTATCTGAAAGCTGAAGGTTGTAAATCTCCCTTGTGAATGTTGCCCATGACAGGGAAGGAAAGACTTGCATAATTACCACTTGTACTTCCTCAGAGAACATGAGCTCAAGTCTAAAACAACAAGTTTGGTCAATAAAACATCAGAGTCTGAAAACTACAGGAAAGGACCTGTCCAGCTCATATGATAAGGATTTTTTTTCTTGGTTAAAAGAAAATTAATATTTCAGAGGAAGCCTCTTCCTCAGACATGATTATTTTGCAGATATTCTTAATTTTTCTTCAAGGTTACCATCAGTTAATGCAATTCATAACTAAATTAACTGAAATGTCTTACAGTCTTCCTTCTCTGTGAGGCATAGCAGGCTGGATATAGTTATTCTGCTAAAATACAGAGAACCATTTACTAAGCTGGCTACAAATGTTATTATATTCAGTAGTGTCTGTGAAACAGGTTACAAGTTTAAAATCAGGAAGCAAGAGAAACACCTTGTTCCCACGCTACTGAAGTCAGAAGGAATTACTCTCAGTCCTCCAGTGAGTGGGGGATATCAGTGCTTGGTATTTGGGGCTATAATTGGTCAGATAGCTTGCAGAAGAATACAAGTACTCATGTGAGCAGATTTTTACAGGACTTAGAGCCTGAAATCAATTATAAATGCATTTGGGTTAATGTGAATGCTTGTGGTCATACTGGTACCTTTTCACAGCAATCCTTGTCCACATCTGTTCTCTACATAGGTCACAGGGAAAGATTTAGGTTAAAATGTTTATGCATTGCTGCTCTTCTCCACTGGTTTCTTCTACTTCCTGTGCTGGTTTGCACATTTTTTAGCTCCAAATTCCCTCTCACAGAAGTTCCATGTGCAGTCTTTGAAAACTTCTTCATGAAGGAACCCTGTGATTCTTCAGCTGCTTTGCCATCTTCTCTGGGGGTGCACAGAGAATTTGGCATGAGGTGGAGGCACCTAAGGTAAGACTGACTGAAATCAAACATATGCTTCAGACTTGGATTACCCATGTGTCCTGTGCAGTATGAAACGCCCTCCTCCCTTTGATTGTTGTGGGATTTGAATATAATCAGCATCTGGCACAACAGAGACTGAAATAAAAAACCAAAAAAACAACAACTTAAAAAGTTTCTTGATATGTATTAAATTGCCATCATCAGTGTCCCAAGGAATCAGGCAAAGCAGGAAAAATCAAAATTGGTTGTTTAGAAACGTTTTTTTTTTTTTCAGAATTCACCTGCCTAGTTTGGCTCAATTATTTTACCCTCTCAATTCCAAAATTCCAAATACAAATTGTGATGCTTGCACATTTGGTAAACTCTGAGGGATTAGAGAGAAATTGGATTGGAGGAGCATTTTCTGCAACTGGTTTGTTCGGCCTTGCCACCAGAGCAAGTTTGGAGAAGGATTTATGTTACTTCCCAACAAAGTACCAAACTGCAGGCCGAAAATGAGGTAAATGCATTTGGATTGAGTAATTTGTATGAAAGGAACGGTGCCTTGATGTGTGATAGCTCAGTACTTCCAGGAAGGTCAAGCACCAGAGGAATGGGACAAATTTAAAAAATCAGATGTTTTGACTTTTCTAAATTTCTTCCTATTTGCATATTCATTTCTAAGTCGCTGCCTTAGACTGTGTTGTAAACAAAATGGCCATTGAAGAGATAGTTTTGATGTGATGCACATCCTACTTGCACCGCAGGAATGAAGATGAAAAGGACACTTCCTTTGAGTGCCACATCTTAGTACAGTTTTGTAATTATGCTACACAGACAATATTAACAATTCTTATTAAATACAGGATATCATCTTGAAATGAATACCAGACTTTTAGGAAGGGCTTTGTAACAAACATTTCAAAAATCTGATTTTACTTTGAGTTAGTTTTCAAAATCCAGTCCAGATATATGTAAAGAATATAGAACGTAAATATATTTTCGAAAGTACTACAGTATGTGAAATTTATAAATTGTTACATGCCTTCCTTTCCTAATGCAGCTGGGTGAAGCTTAGTCTCAGATCAGATAGAATCTTTTAGATAAATCATTTATGACTAGATGACTTCTTATCCAAAAGTCAAATATGTGATCATTTACAGAGGTCACTGGCTGTATTCTGCTCTGTGTTCCATAATCAGCTGAAATAAACCCCAGAAGTCCCTCCTGAATGTATGCTCACAGGGTCACAGTATAATAAAATACTGCTGAAATTGTGTTTCAGACAAGGAATGCTTTCCCCAAAAGTGCTCTGGTCTCAGGGACAGGACTGTCAATATGCATTGCAGTGCAAATGGCAAGTATAAAGTCCAGCATTTGGGAGTGCCCTGCCCACTTAGTGGCCAAAAACCCTGCTGTGACACACATTTAACTATTTAAGTGACTTTTACAATGTATATCCTATACTCTTTTTACAGAGTCAAGCTGGGACTTACAACTAAGGCACCTTTTTGACACAGAGGAAAAGTACAAAGAAAATACTGCAAATCTTGTGAACATTTTCTGAACAAATACAAGCTGATGCTGTGGGGTAGTGGAGAAATTATGTCAGATTCCATGGAAATACCCTCAGAATATCTCACCCATGATAATGCAGCCCCCACAATAACATCATAAACATACTGTCAAAAAAAACCCCAAAAAACAACAACCAATAAACAAACAAAAAAATCCCACACAAAACAAAACAAAAAAGGTTGCAGAAAAACACCTAACTGATGATGAAAATGCAATAAATGTTCTGTATAAAACCTTACAGAAAGGAATGAGGTTTGGCTTTCCTCTGAAGTTAACTACAAGCAGCAGTGGATCAGTCAGTACATCCACCTCTGTTCTGGGTAAGCTCCCCAGATAATGCCTCAGACAATCTGGAAGGAAGTGTTTCATGAAAACATTGGCAAGACAACTGACTAAATACGGAAAAATGCAAAGTTGGCAACCTGTAATAAAGACTATTAGATAAAATAAGTGCAATTACTATTATCAAGCAATTAAGTGGCTGCTCCTGTAGCTGTTCCTTTGCTTGGCTGCTTTGTTGAAAGTGATACCATGGAGTCACCACTCTGCTTGGAATGACAGGTTATTACTGGCTGGGTGGAAGAAATGATGCCACCAGGACAGGTGCCAGCAAGGCAGAGCTGGGCAATTACCATCACACTGGGCAGTAATGAGTACCTGTCATGCCCTCCCAGAAACAAAAATACAGCTATTTGATGCAAATGCTGACATTTTCCTGTACCATTATAAAGAACAGAAGATCATCTTCCATCCCCGTGGCACTGTCAACCCCAGGAGCTGCTCTGATGGTGTTTCTCTGCATTTGGGTGGAAAAGCAGAACAAGAGGGGTCACACACACAAACACACACACACACACACACACACACACACACACACACAGACACACACACACTGTGGACTTTGCCACCAGGACCTAGAGAGGTTGGAGGGCAGTGAAGGCCTCAACTCATCCACTGTGTTGCCAGGTCCTGCCTGGAAGCACAATGCACTTTTCACTACTCTGGTCCTTGTTTCTTCCAAGATTACAGTATGAACATATTTTGTCAGGTCACACCTCAAAAAGTGACACTCTAGAGGCTTTAAAGAGCAGAAGAGAATAAGAAGTGGTTCATAATAAACAAATTTCCAACTTTTCAAGTTACTGATTTTAGCAGGAGAACCAAGAGCTAAGTGCCCCTTTCACCTGTTCTGTGTACAATCTTAGTACATATTCCTCAGCCTGCTCCCATGTCTCTGCTGTCAGTGTATCCTTGTGTTCTTCACTGTGGGAAAATATTCACATTGTCAGTGCCATTTCCAAAAGTCTTCCTATGTTTTATATTGAGGAAAATAATGTAGAGCTAAAATAGTACCTTGATCGTGAAAAATAAAGACAATAATATGACCAGGGCAACAAGTCACATGGTTTGCCTGATCAAATATTTAAAATGAAGAGCTCAAAACTCATCTTAACCTTAAATATATTTTAAAATGAGTTTTAAATAATGCCATATTCTAAATAAACTGGAAGAATCAAGGTCAATTGACAGGCTTCTACGGAGCTTGAAAGATAGGGTTAAATTTATCAGATGTTTTGCTCATGGTGCCTAGATTAATAGCTATCTTCAGAATGATATTGGCTTTAAGCAGTCATGGACAAATATACATTGGCTTAGCTGTTATGGCATATCTTTAGTCCTAAGGAAATGATGAATTAGTTAAGTACTCTTTAAGATAAGTGTCATATAGGGGCTAACCAAGATCCCTTCTCTCACTCTTAAACACACTTTACTGATGACATGTGTGTGTACATATACTAAAGAAATCCTTGGAGATATTTCAGATGAGATCTTCAAACAACATCCACCTACATTCCTCCTTGAGCTATGAGGAATCTGAGGATCTAATATTGCTACAATTATAAACTCCAGCCTAATCTTCTAATCTTCTCGGAGGTAAGGAGTGCTATTCAGGAGCCGGTGTGGCCCCAGGCAACGACACATGGTTGTGACCATGTCAGGAGTGGGTGTCAGTCTGCCTATAGAAAGCCTATGGAGACCTTTCCTCTCTTCTCCTTCTTCCCAGTTCAAGGTCTGCTCCTTTGCTGTCACTAAAATCTCCTGAGAATCCTCATTACCTGCAGATCATGAGTGCAGCACAGCGACCACACCAACGCCACGAAAATATGCCAAGAGAAAATGGGATTTAAAAGCCTCCTAAGGTAGGAGTCCTACCTCCTAAGGTCCAAGGGGGTGTGCTCAAAGAGCAGAGATCCCAGTGTGATCCTTCACCTCTCCCCCAGCCCTTTGTGACTGCGCTCAGGAACGGAAGCCCAGCCCCGAGGCAGAGACCTGTACGGAGAGCAGGACTGGCTGTTCCATGGCAGGGATGCAGGTGGGCTGTGGAAAAGAGCTTGTCCTGTCCTTGTCCCACTGTCTCCCACGCTGCCATGGCCTTCCATGTGCCACCCACGGTGCAGCTCCCTGAGGAGGAGCCAGGACAGGGCTGTAGTCAGTGTGACAAAACTCCCTGCCTGGTCGTCTCTGGAAAATGAAGTCTCTGTGTGCCTTTGTGTGTGTGTACTGGGGAGAGTTGTGTTCAGGGCACTCAGAAGAAACATGTAAGAACCCTCCAGAGTTTATGGGAGGTGCCTTTGGCCTCAGTGAAAGAAGGAACTGGTAGCATTAGGAGAGGGTAAGTACTCTGTTGTTAAGGAGTGGTGGTGGGATTGTTTATTTTTCCTCCCATAAACGTTTTTTTTTTTAAGGTCCTAATGGAAACAAAGCAAAGTATTATTCCTCTAAAAGCACTATTCTTTAAGTAAACCAGACTCACTACTTGAAACATTCCAATGACATATGGTGGCAGCAGGGGGATGGCCGAGATGTGGACGGGTGAGGTATCACCGAGATAAAGACCCACACACAGAGACAAAGGTACAAGGTGTGAGGAGAGGGACACGTGCCCCAGAGAGAGGCAGGACAGGAGAGAAAGCAGCACATTCTTCTAGGGGTGTAAATTTATCCCTTTGATGGTTACCTTCAACAACTTACTAATCCAGAGATCAAATTAAAACATGTCAGAACCCTCCCACAGTCTCTCTGACTCCAGAGGTCCAAGACAGCTTTTCCGTGCCCTGTTGGCTGCAAGGAGTCACGTCCTCCTTGAACACCTTCAGACACCTCCACTGCCACCAGCACCTGCACCTCAGCTCCCTGAGCTCAGTGTGCCAGAGCCAGGGCAGGGCACATGCTGCTGCCCGTGGTACCAGTCTTCCAGAACAGCAATCAAAAACAAAACACAGCCTTCCCTGCTCTTGTGAGAGCATTTGACCATTTTTTTTGACTAATTATCCATTGACTACCATTTTTTGACTATCTTCCACCTGGCTGTGCTCACGGCAGTGGAGCCCCATGCTGCAATAGATGTTCATCCAATTGGCATTCTGGTTCAATAGCTTTTGGTTACTTCTGCTTTTTGGGTTTTTTTTTTTTGTAAATTATTTTCTCATCTCTTTATTTTCCTCCATGACTCGGCACATGTCTTGTACCTGGGCCGTGGTTTCTGCAGTGGCACTGGGGTTTATTAGACATCAAAAGAAGAATATGGAAAGAACCCACCTGTGTTTTGCACATGAAACATGAAAAATTAGTCCACAGCTGTCTTTCTCCAGCTGATAATGCAGACAAATGGGGGCTGTTTGCTATGCAGTTCATTACTAGTATAATAAATTGGTATAGTTATCATTGATTTAAATGTAAAGTGGTATATTTTTTTTCTACAGGCTTTGAAGGTTTGGAGATTGGTGTATTCACCCGAATTTGTCAGTGCATTCACACTTCATTACCCTGTAAACTTTTCTCTCCTGCCTGCTGCCTCTTATTTGCATCTTACTGCATCTAAAATATGTCTTCATCTGGTAAAGATGAATGCTAATCTAGACTCTTATTTCTTCCTCTCTAGTGGTTTATTGCTGCTCCCAAATATGCTGGCATCTTTCAACATCATGAATTTGGGATTTGAGAGACGGGAGAGGAACAGGGTGGGGGTACATCCATACATGGACATGCATCCATACTTTTTTCTTTGTCTTCTAGTCTCTTAACTTGTCAAAGTCTGTTCAGAATTTAGGCAAGCTAGAAATACAGAATTATTGTCTAAAAAGAGAGTTTCCCATGCTATTTCTTGCCTCCACTGGATGAGGATTAGGAAAATAACACTTATTGCAAGATTTGGCATAAAATTATCATCTTTGGCATTTCTTTTGTAGTTTAGCCATCTTTTGGATGACAGGGTTGTCTGTAGAAAAAAAAAGGAACATCATGTTTTGGGAAAGAAAGCAGCCTTAGGAAAGTAATCTGCAATTTCAAGGCAGTTATATCTCAGTCCCTCGGAGCTTAAAGTCATCCCTGGAGTAGATGGTCTGGAGTGCAGGTTACATGTTCAAAGTGGTGTGACATCTTTGCTCTGTCAAATGGGCATTATGGTACAACCCTCACCTAAGAAAGCAGATTCACTGTAATAATCCCAAACCAGCTGCTCATGGGCTGTGCCTTCACAATGGTTCAGTGTGAGATGTGTCATAATTCCTACATTATATACTCAAGCTCCATAATGAGCTAAAAAGACATATAGGAAAAATCCTCCTTTCCTTGGAAGTTCTGTTTCCCAAATAGGTTCTTCATGATGAAAACCGTGCCATTGGCCAAGGTGGAAAGATGTAAATCACACAGCACCACACATTCCAATGAACACAGGAGTGCAAGGTTTTGATGTGACCACTCCTTTGTTAAATTGCATTACCCTGCAGAAACAGATCGAAAAGACCAGAAATAATTTACTTCTGCACTACAAATAATTGCAGACCTACATCTCTAAAATCCTGCAGTGCTGCTTTTTGAGGTTCTGCTGTTTGGGCATTCAACAATATTGTCACACTTCTTATGACATTACTCTGAGAATTAACTTTTTTCTCCAGAAAACACTTCGATGTTGGCAGTAAAGCCAGACAGATCAACTGTCTGATTACCTGTAGAGATCCATCACTGACAAACCTGGAAAGCAAAACCTTGGGCAGCACGAATGCCTGCAATATTGTCAATACTTCTCCCTCCTGCCCCCTCTAGCTTCACCCAGCTGTTTTAAATAGTGAGGAGAAATTAAAATTCTTAAAGCCTTGCAGGATGTTTGGATTTCTGCCCTTTATTTCCACTTATATGCGCCATAGCTTGAAAATTTGCCCGTGATTTATAAATTCCCTCTTCAGTTCTCTTTTTAAAAGCAGTGACTAGGAATCCCGGCATAGAAAATGATCTGGTGTTGGCTTCACCCATGGCCAAGCTGCCGCTCACTGCCCGTGTGGATCGTCCCGGGCTTGGTGTTTTCTTGTGCCGGATGACATTATGCAATTACACGATGATAATCATTTGGGAATACAAATGTGAGAGGTAAACAGCTCGGGGCTCTTTATTAGTTTATTCCAGGCGATCTTTTCTGTTTTACTGCACGGCTCCTCCCCCTTTTACAGTTTTCTGCTATTCTTTACTAATTCTAGTGATTTGAGAAATGACCTTTAACCTACGCAGTTTGCAGACTCCTAAAGGGGATAATTGAAATGCCACAGTAAACCAAAGGCAATAAAATATTATTTACTAGGCATAAAACTAAGGTTGGTCTTCTTAAAGAAACGAACCCCCCCCATTCCTTCCCCATCCCCGGACCTACACCTAATTTATAAATTCCTCACCAGGCGTCCCGAGGAGTGAACAGCAGCCCGGGCAGTGAGGATTCCTAATGGAAAGGCTCTCTGGATATTAGAGAGTAAAGAAACCTGCCGGGAGCGATGCTGCGGCCCCGGACCCCGCCGGGGCGCTCAGGTGTCACAGTCCCGGGCTGACCCCCTGCCCACCCCGCTTCCCCGAGGGGGTTCCCCGCTCCCGTTCCGTGCGCGCCCGGGCCCCGCGCCCCTCTCGGCGGCCCCTGCGGTGCGACTGCTCCCGGCCGGGCCACAGCGACGGACGGAGGGGCAGCCCGGAGGGCGCAGGGCCGAGGGGCGACCGTGGCGATCGGGGCCTGGCGGGGCTGCTGGCCCGCTCGGCCGCCGCTGATGCCGCCGCAGGCTGCGCTTACCTGACGGGCAGCGCCCCGGCGGGGCGGACGAGCTCTTGGCCCGGGAGCAGGTGGGCAGCGGCAGCGGCTCGGCACGGCTGGGATGTGCGTTTTCCCTCATCGACCTCCTGAAGGGATTTTGTTTGCGCTGGAATGGCTTTGCAGGAGTGAATGCATTTATTGATAGCGGAGCTGCTCTCGCAGCCTGGTTGGATTTCCCAGGGCTGCTTTGATAATGTGCCCCCTCCCCCCGCATCCCCTCGTGGTCCCACAGTTGCAGACGGATACAGGGGAAATGCTGCGGAGTTAACGGCGTGGCTGGGGGAACGTTCCCATTTCCTGTGCTTGGGTGCACACGGGACGGGAGAGGTGTAATAAAAACCCGAGGGCTGCAGAGCGGGGAAAGAGCGGGGAGGTGCAAAGGGTCCGCGAAGCCCCTCTCCCCTGTAGCTCTCATTGGGTCCTACTTGATTTAACTCAATTTTGTCAACAACTTGCCAAATTTACAGCGGCAAAGAAGCCGCTGCAGAAATAGCAACACGAGCCGTCGAGCTCGCTTTGGCAGGCGGTACCCGCGGCCGCCTCTGCGCCTCGGAGCATGCGACAGACAAGCAGGAGTTGTCAGCGAGCCGGGCGGCAGGAACGCTGGGGCATGTGCGCCGCACATTGTGCGCACATGTGTGCGAGGGGCGGCGCCGCGGGGCCGGCCCGGCAGAGCCCGTGTGTGCACATGGGTGTACATGTGTGTATATGGGTGTTCGGAGGTGTATATAGGTGTTCATGGGTGTATATAAGTGTACATGGGTGTACGTGTGTGCACCTGGGTGCACATGGGTGTTCATATCTGTATATAGGTGTACATGGGTGTACATGTGTGTTTATGGGTGTATATAGGTGCACACGGGTGTAAATGCGTGTTTATGGGTGTAACTGTGTGTATATAGGTGTACACGGGTGTATATACGTGTTTATGTGTGCACATGGGTGTACGTGGGTGTACATGTGCCCCCATCGAAGCCCAGGATGAGCAGCGGCGGTGCTGGAGGGGCCGTGCACCCCCGCACGCAGCCCTCCGGCCGGGATGGGCACACGGGGCACTGCTCTGTAGGAAGAGTTTGCCCTCCCGGGGCCTCAGGCCGAGCTAGAGCAGCGAGAACGGCGCGGTGCTGCGGGCCGGGGACGCGGACCGCGGGCTCTCGCCGCCCGCCCCGGGGCTGCGCGGGGTCCCGGTCGCTGCCGTACGGCTTTAAAATCCAGCCCCGTCTGCAATAGGCCGGCCCTGGGCGCATGCGCTGCCGGGAAAGTTTTCCAGCTGCCGTTGGCTCTCTTAACTTTTTTTTTTCTTTTCTTTTTTTTTTTTTTCTTTCGCAGTTTTAAGCAGCGGGGTGAAGAGGAGCGAGGGAGAGACGCGGGGGGAGCGGGGCCGGCTGCAGCGGGCGGGGGCAGAGCCCCGCGGAGGAAGGGTCGGCTGCCGCGACGCCGCCAGCCCCTGCTTGCTCTCCCGGCTCTTCTCCCGCGTATCCCGCTCCCCGGCGCTGGGCGCCTCTGGCACCGATGGACTGGGGGAGCCGCAGCTCCTGAAGCCCGGACTGCTCCCCTCCCCCTGCCCCTGCTCGCCTTGCAGGATCAGTCGCCCCGTAAGACAGACACACGCGTGCACAGCCCCCCTCCCCCTTCCCGCTTGTGCAGAAACTTTTTTTCTGTTTGGGCTTTTTCTTCTCAGTGTAAAATGGAGGGAGCCAGCCCCGGGATGGCTCTGCAGCGGCGGACCCCCGGCTCTGCGCCGCCCAGCCTTTAACCAAGTGAAGGGGGGCGGGCAGGGGGAAGCCCTGCACCCGCTCGGCTCCATCGTCCCCCTCTGGCGGGCCGGTCCGCGCCGAGCTGCGGAGGGGGCGGTCGGCGGCCCGAGCGCCGGCGGAGCCGGGTGGGAGCGCGGGGAGCCCCGCGGCGGCACCACCTGGGCTGGTGGGACGGATCGTCGCCCGCGGCGCTTTCGCTGCCGCTTGTGAAGATTTTTATTTGCTTCCGCACAATCACGCCCACGGGCGCTGTGTGCGTGTGTTGGGTTGGCTTTTTTTTTTTGGCTTTTTTTTTTTTGGGGCTTTTTTTTTTTTTTTTTTTTACCTCCTTCTTCTTCTGCTGGTGGAAAGCCCTAATTACTGCGATTGCTGATGGACCTTGGAAAGAAGGCTGCACTGGTGCCCCGCTCCGCAGTCGGACACGCTCGGTTTGCGCCGGACAGGGCGGCCGCTCGCCCGCCGCCCCCCGCCAGCTCCGCGGGCCCCCGCGCTTCCCCGGCCGCGGCTCGGGACGATACCGCCCGGCTCCTGCGAGCCAGGATTTTACTTTCGTCTCGCCGTTTCTCCTCCTGCTCCGCTTGGATTACTTGGCTGCTCCCTCTCGGTGATCCCGCGCGATGGAGGTGAGTCCGCGCGGGGCTCGGGGGCTCCGCGCCGCAGGGGCCGCGGGCGCGCAGGGTGGGCTGCGCTCGGCGGGCTGCGGGGCCCCGGCGCGGGTCGGCCTCTCTTCCCCTCCTCGGCTACCGCCGGGCGCTCCCACTTCTCCGCTCTCACCCACCGCGGAGAGCTCTGCTCCCCACTTGGGAAAAGGCTCTTGTGTTTTCTGGTTTTCCTTGTCTTTTTAAATTTCCCCCCGAAGAGGGGCTGCCCGCCGCAGGGACACTTGCTGGGCTCGCTTTGCCCGCCGCGTCCCGGTGCATCTTTCTGGCAGCTGCTCCTAACGCGAGTTTAAAGACATCTTTCCAAACTTCCCAAACTTTCCCGAGGAGGATCGTTGTGGAGGAGCCCAACGTCGGCGCTAATGGTGGCCTGTACCTTTAAGGAGAACTGGCTGGGGGCCAGCGGAGGACCCGGAGTCAGCCCCCCCTCCTCCCCCCCATTTAATTTTATTCTCAGTTTCTGGAGATTATCACTCTGCATCTGCAGCGGGTCCCGCCTGCATCAGCGCGGAGGAGCGCGGCTCCTCGGGGTCCCCTTGGCGCTGCGAGGACTCCATGTTGGAAAGGCTGTTGGCTTTTTGTTGTTTGTTTGTTTTTAATTGTCAATTGTATGGTAAATGGGCTGCTCTCGGAGGGTCACGGGGAGTTCAGCGGGGCCGAGGAGCGAGGCTGTCCCCGGGCATCAAGGGAAGGACATGATGTGCCTTCACCCCCGGGAAAACGACCCCTCTGCGCCTCCGGTGGGGAGAGCTGGGCCGGGACCCGACCAGTGCCTTTCCCTGCAAACGTGAGACGTGGTCTCGCCCCTCCAAATGGCTGGGAAGGCGCAGCGGGGAGCAGGGGGCGGCCGGGGGGTCCCCGCGGAGCCGCTGCGCCTCCCGCGGTTTACAGCCCCCCGGAGCCGGGCTCTGGATGCCTCCTGCCCGCTGGTAGTGCTCCTAGAAAACCAGATGCCTTCGCAGGCTTTCCAGACACCCCGTGTAAAACAGGATCAGAGGCGATCCCGCGGTGCAGGATCTGTAAAAGCCTCTCTTTTCATCTCGGCTGGAGCGCGGGCTCCGCATGGGGTGCGTTAAATACCAAAACCCAATCTCCGCGGCCCTACAAAGTTGAACACGGTGCCTCACACTCCCGATCTCCAGTGCTCCGTGCTGCTGGGCAGTCTGCCTTTTTTTTTTTTCTTTATTTTTCTTTTTTTTTTTTTACTTTTTTTTTTTAAACTGTTGGCTTTTTTTTTTTTTTTTTTTTTTTTTTTTTTTTGTGTTCTTTCTGGTGGCACCTTGTCAGCTGCTGCGTGCAGAAGGGCTGGGCTGAGAGGGCCGGGCCCGCCCGCGGCCCCGGGCGCAGGTGCCTCCTCCGCCTCGCTGCTCGGCGCGGTGTCCGCAGCCGAGGAGGGCGCCGGCAGCGGGGCCGGGGCGCGGAGGTGCCGTCGGAAGGGCAGAGCCGCCGAGCGAGGCCGCCCCCTGTTGGGAGCGGGCCGCCACCGCTCCCCGGGGCGCCGCCACCGCGCTGGGGGCTCCGGCCCAGCGACGGCCGAGCTCGGCGGGGCACACGGGCCCTCGCAGCGGGGCAGTAGCGTTGGTCCTGCCGAGCGCGTCTTGCAGCGGGGGCAGCGCCCCGCTCCCGGCGCTGTCCCGGCCCCCCTCTCCCTCCGCGGCCGCCCGCCCCGCCGGGCAGTGCGGCGTGCCCGGGCTGACTGCTGGGCCGGGCGGCTGCACGGCTGTCGGCGTGTCCCGCACGGGCACCGGCGTCTGCGACCTCCTCAGGGCTCGGGCAGTGTCATGGACTTCTTTGTTACTGTCATTATGTCAAGAAGTAACAGAAGAAAAAAGAGCAGCACGTCGTGCGCTGTTGGGTGTCGCGGTTTGCCCTGCGCGCACCTCGCTTCTCCTCGTCCCTCGCTCAAGACGCCCTCGGCGTTCGCACCTCTGCCGGGACTGAGCCCCTGTGGGGCGGGCGGGCTCCTTCTGCTGCAGGAGACCGGCCCCCATTTACCCACCCCCAGCAGTGGGGACTTGGGGGAGCTCATTTCCCCTGGGCAGGGGATGTTTAACCCGCACGGCTTCGCCCCCGGGCTGCAGCCCCGGAGCGGTGTCGGGGAGCGGCTCATGGGGGTCCCCGCGCTGCAGCAGCTTCCCCGAGTGTGCCCGGGCACACTGCGTGTCCCTGCTGCCAGCGCTCCGCTCCTCCCGGCCCTTCGCAAACAGAAATAAATTAGAATTAAGAACACCTTCAATTCAGCGTTAAGGGCCTTTGGAGAATGAATAGGGAATAGGGAGCCCCCAAGTGTCGAAATGTCCTTTTTTTTTCTTTCTTTTTTTTTTTTTTCTTCTTTTCTTTTTTTTTTTTCTTTTTTTTTTCCTTCCGAGGGGAGGGGAAATAAACCCCGGGAATGGCTCTGGGGAGCGAGTGAGGGAGTCCCGTGTGAGCACCATACGGTGATCGCGGGACCTGTCGGGGAAAGCGTTTGACTTCCAAGACGGCAGCCTAGTTGTTGCAGGGTCCGGGTCGGGACGCGGAGCTGTTCCTTGTCGCTCCTGGTACCTCCCCGGGCCGGTTCCGGCCCTGGGGCTGCCGTCGGGGCAGTCACCGCGGTGCCAACGCGGAGCTCGGGGCTGCCTCGGCGATCGCGGAGGACGGGAGCCCCGAGGCTGCGCCGAGATGTTTTAGGGGGCGGCGGGGAAGGGCAAGGACCGGCCGCATCATCACCGTGCGGGAGCCCTCGGGTCCCCCGCGGAACAGGCACCGGCCCCCCTCCCTCTCGGGCTCGCTTTGCAAACCTGAAGCCGACTTTAGCCAGCCGAGAGCCTTTGGTGTCCCCGCCGCGGGCAGCGATGGGGTAATGCCCGGCCCGGGCCCGCGGGTGGCTGTGGCCCCGGGGCAGCGGGGATGGGTGCCGTGTCCGGAGCAGCGGGGATGGGTGCCGTGTCCGGGGCAGCGGGGATGGGTGCCGTGTCCGGGGCAGCGGGGATGGGTGCCGTGTCCGGGGCAGCGGGGATGGGTGCCGTGTCCGGGGCAGGGGGGAGGGGTGCCGTGTCCGGGGCAGCGGGGATGGGTGCCGTGTCCGGGGCAGCGGGGATGGGTGCCGTGTCCGGAGCAGCTGTCGCGCCCGGTGCCGTCCCGCGGCGGGCGGGGTGCGGCAGCGGCGGGGCCGGGGCAGAGGGCCGGGCGGGCGGCCCGGGAAGGCGGTGTCCGGGGGTGGTGGGGGGTGCGGGGGTGGGTTCTGCCCGCTGGAGCGGGAGCTGCGACGTGCCTGTGTCTGGCACCAAAGCCTCGGCGGGGAGAAGGGCCGGCGAGTCAGAGTCAAGTTAAAAGGGGCCCGGAGACTTCCGTTGTTTAAACTTGAATGCTCGAAAATGGTCTGAGAAGCAATAAACAATCTGATCCTTTTTCTCCCCCCTCTAGAAATCCAGTGCAGTATTAATCCACGGAGGTGCTGTGGGGACAGTTGGCAGTACAATGGCTTCTCAGTACCTCGTAGTGGCTCTGGCCGTTTTCTCCTCTTTTACCCAGGTTGTAATAGAAGCCAGCTCTTGGTGGTAAGCATCTCGTACCGACTTGCTTTTGAAAGGGGGTGTCAAGATTTGCTTGCTTCAATGTCTTTGTGCTTCTTCTGTACTTTGTTTCTGCGGGAGTGCGGCAGGAGCGAGGCAGCAGGGGAGAAGTGCAGGAATATGTTGTGCAGGAAAAGGAACGGGTCTGTCGAATAGGGGTAAATGTGCAACATCTTGTCTTGTAAAATACAGTTTTTAGAATGCTGTCTGGTAGATTATGAGTTTTATCATCTTTAAATTACTGTAATAGTTTATTTTTTAAAAGAGGCATTTCAACTCCCTTACATTAAGGCATTTTGCATGTACAAGAGAAAATGCTGATTTGCCAAGGATAAAGTTAAAGTTTCGGTTTGAAGTTTTCTGTGACTGAAATATACAAATATATTTTATTACAAAGGAGTACATTTAAATTCCTGCTTTGGCAAATTATCTGTGAAGTGTACGATGTTGAGAGTTCTTGAAATAGGTGTTTCTCTGCTTTTTCCAGTGATGCCTTTTGGATTAAATTTTTTCCAGTGATGCACTTTTTAATTGAAATGTATCATGTGAAGAGCACTTTAAGAATTAAGAAAACAAAGTTGATTTTGTTTAAAATGAGTATACTTGCCTATATGTTTCTGTGTTGTCATTTGGAAGAAGCTAGAAGTAGTCTGTAGCAAGTCTCTAACTTCTGGCTTCTTGCTAAAGGTTTCCCTATTTGTTTATAGTAGATCAGATTGGAAAACCCAGACTTAAATATAAAATATGTGCTAAGACAAATTAGGATTTGGAGAGCTTTTTTCAGTTTTGCTTTATTTATTTTCCTGGCCTTGCAATTGTTTGGAGCTTCTGTTATTTTGACTGTGTCAATTTAAGCTGGTAAAAGACTGCCTAGATGCAAGTCTTCCAAGTCTGTGTTGTACTTCAGTCTCTAATGTATGGTGATAACCACATGGGTGGAAACTAGTAACTTCTGTCCTGTTCTTAAAACAAAAGTTTCATATTTAAGTGTCTGGGGTTTTTCCTCACTTGTTAACAAAACCAGGACTTGTATACTCACAGTGTATAAGACACAATTCTGTCTGGGATTTATAGATTTTTTTTTTTTTCCAAATTTATTTCATTTTGAAATTTTCTGTTTATTAATGCAAATCTTTCTTTGTGCAGGTCTTTAGGGATGAACCCCATGAACCCCATGAACCCTGTTCAGATGTCAGAGGTGTACATTATAGGAGCCCAGCCACTATGTAGCCAGCTAGCAGGGCTTTCCCAAGGACAGAAGAAACTCTGCCAATTGTATCAGGACCATATGCAGTTCATTGGAGAGGGTGCAAAGACGGGCATTAAGGAGTGCCAGTATCAATTCAGACACAGAAGATGGAATTGCAGCACTGTGGACAACAACTCTGTTTTTGGCAGAGTCATGCAGATAGGTAGGAAGCAACATCTTTATGATTAAACTCTTGTCTAAGGATATGTATGGCACACACTGTTCTGCACTTGAATCTCTTGCCAGGTTCTTACTGAGTACTGTATACAATCAAGTGTTTCTAAAAGTTGGCAAAGGAGTTGGATTATTTTTAGCTGGAGGTGATTTCCCACCACTGTCCAGCCATATGTCTTGGAAAACAAAGTAGGAATATATATTTGCATATGGGAATAGGGGAGAAAGGAAAATGAGGCCCTGAAATCTCTTTTTTAGAAAACCTGAGACAAAACGAAGGCAACCTACAAGAATTAAAACCAGCAGCGTCTTGTAAAATTAAAGATGTCCATGTCTAGTTCCAAAGTTAGCAGCTGGATAATAAATCGCTCTTGGTCCAGAGGTTAACTGAAAATTGCTGCTCTGTCGATTAGTGTTTATAGGCAATTCCTCCTTGCTTATTTCCAGATACAGTATTTTTTTTTTCTCTTTTTAAGGAAAACAGATTTATTTTTAAATTACTGTAGCAGGATAATTTTCATGAGATGAGCTCTGTCATGGTAAAATGTGTGATCCTTGTAACTGACATTTAATGGAATCACATCTCTGGTAAGAGATAGATTCTTATTTAACATCTGCTCACATTTTGGTGGACACCCAAACCTTCCCCTATCAGATCCTCTTTGGAATGGCCTTTTCCAGTGCTCATGTGCTGCCTGCCTTTCCTGCCATTTGAGGACTTCATAGTATTTTAAAGTCCTTGGCAAAATTTTAACCAGTGCTGTTGAATGAGGTCCATGGAGAAACCTTCCTCTGGCTTTCTCAAGTCAGATTGCTGATTTTGTGTAATTAATGGAAAAAATGCCTGTTTTTCTGGGTGACACTTGTGGTCTTTCAAGTAGTGAGTGGTACACTGGCAAAGGCTGCACTGCTTTTTAGTTGAAGTTGTAAAGTAAAGCTTTTATGGCAGTGTTTTTCTGTCCTGCTTTAGAAAAAGAAAAGGTTTTAAAATCGGTCTCAATCTTGGTTTGTCTGTAAATGGGCTGACTCCAGTTAAAGTTGAAGGATTCACATTTGGTCTCGGTTTTTGTTAAAAGAAGTTTTCATTTGGAGATTGTCAGACAACTAGAAAAAAAAAATCTATTGCATGAAAGTACTGGATTGAAGCATTTGATTTTAGGTAAACAACCTTCCCTAGGCTTTTTAAAGCACGGTACTAACCCTCCATAGAGTTTTTTTTTTATACCTTACCCAAGAAAAAGTCTGAAAACATGAAAGCAAACTTCTTCTGTTCAAGTAACCTCTCTGTTCAAGTAATCTAACACGTCAGAAAATTAATCTGTTTAAAATTTAGGCCTTCATCCTTCAGCCCTTATTTATTATCCAAGCAAGTGAAAATTAGCTCAGGGGGACTGTTGGTGTGAAGGAGTGTACAGGATGGGGCCTGTGATTTGTGGTGTCTGTCTCTGGAATCCATGTTTCTGCCCTCCCCAAGTATGACAGATCTATTTAAAGGTAGTTCCTTTCAAGTTAAATAACTTTGCCGCACCCTTTTGCTGGATATGACTGTATTAGCTGATGTCTACACAGCAATTCATCATGTAATTAAGCCACTTATTCTAATTGTAGATGGAAGCAAGGTTAATAGCCATATTCAGGAGTTAGAACATGAAGAGTGTATTCACAGAGAGCAAGGAAGGAGGTGTAACAGTTGTAGCATTTCACGCTGACCCTCAGTAATGACCAGTCGGTGTTCCTCTGCGTGGCAGGAAAAGTGGACACTTTCAGAGCCTGATTCCATTGACTTCAGCCTGGCATGCCCTGTGTGATGGGCTGTCAGATATGCCTTGCTCCCAGTGGTGCAGGAGGTGCAGGCTCTGAGTGCACATTGTTTGGGAGGTTTTGCCATGTGCCCTTGGTTGCGCCCCAGAGAGTTCCCGGGCACGGCGCTGCCCGCCGGCACAGCCACGGCCCCGTGTGTCAATGGGCAGTCTTTCTTCCAGGATTTACCCTGCAGTTAGCTAAAGCTGTACAAATAAACCTGCCGTTGGGTTTGGAAACTTGCTCTGTGGCTTATTGAACTGTAAAATTTTAGGGCCTGTGTTCTGCAGTGCTCTCCTTGGGTGCTGGTTCCCAGGTCGGGCCACGGTGCTCACTGCCATCTCCTGGCTTTGTGGCCAGCCCTGTGCAGGCTGCACATGGGCTTTGCACACACAGCTAAGTGCCAACAGGAAACAAAATCGCTGGATCCTCCCCCTGCAGCTCTGTGTGGTTGGGGTCCAGTTTATTCTGCCTTCAGCCTGATGTCGAATGCTTTTAAAATGCAAGACAAAGAACATTTTGTATCTTATGTTCAGGTATTTTTAAAAAAAAAAGGTTCTGTTCTTGCAGACTTATTGAGATCAAGTGTAAAGCTCAGCGCCTTTCTCTGTGGGTGGCTTCCTACAGTGTGTGTATATTGAACAGTTCCATTTCTATGTTTTATATATATGGGAGAGAGGGGACTTGAACGTGTTTGGAATGTGTGTTTGCTTGCCATGGCTACAATAGAGAGAAATCCTGGACTGTGGGAAAAGACAGATATGTTTGACAGTGAAGGAAAGCACAGTTGTGCCTAAAAACTGAAAAAAGAAGAAAAAAAAATCTCAGAGTAACTCATCCTTGTGGAAACATCACTCTTAATGTATTCCTGGGGTCAATGACTTGAGGCAGTGTTGGCTTGAACTGTACTTCAGCAGCTGATGCTATTTTATAAATTTACCTAAATGTTCAAGGAGGGAACTTGCATGGCAATTCTCCTTCCTGTACCCAAGCCTTTTCTTCTCCTTCCCACAAAGAGTAAGTTCTTTAAAATCTGTTCCAGGGTAATAATGAAAAATAGTCAAAAATAGTCAGCTTTATGAGTTTAAATCCCGCAATAAGCGGCAGAGTTAACCATGTGAAAGCATGAGCTAACTGAACCTGAAAAAGAACAAAAATGGAACGGAAGAGGCGAGTCCTGTGGTCCAAAGTAGACCACGTTTCTTTCCTCTCAATATAGTGGAAATTTTGCTTAAGGAATTAATCCAAAAATGTGTGTTACAGAGCAAATGGGAACATTAAAATCTGTATGAGGTTCCCCCTGCTATAGTTTGCAGTAGATGCAAGGCCTAACTCACCACATAAAGCTAGTTTTTTTTTAACTGAAAATGCTACTCCTGTAACCCTTTATACCCACAATTTATGTAGATACTTCCAAGAGCAGGTGTCTATGAGTATAGACCATTGTAAAGTAGCAAAGTGCTTCTGATCTTCCTTAAGTCTCATCTTTCCTAAAATAGGATTTCTGATTTTTCCCACTTTAACCCAGCATCTATTAGTAAAATTAATCCAGAGGATGACAGCTGTTGTATTAACAAAGCTGCTCTGATCATGGTGTCATCTTGATATTAAATATGAACTAGACTTCTAATTATTTATGTTTCAGAAGTGCTTGAAAGCTCCTATTAGATTTGACCTGTCATGATACGTCTTGTACAAAGAGATTTTGCCTAAAAATGTTGCTGTCTAAATAGACATGACCTGCCCAAAACACAGCCTCATAAAGTCCTAATTTTTCAAAGGCCCATGGCTTTCTCTAAGTAAAATCACATAAAATCAAAATTAAAAGCTATCTTGATCTATTGATTAGACTAAAGATTAGGAATAAAACTTAAGTCATGTAAACAGGAAAAAAAATATTTAGTCTATTCTTAGACATTCTAAGAATGTTTCTTGGAAAAGACCCATTGGGATGCTGTCTCTTCAGGAGAAAAACAAAGTTCAAGTGTTGCTCTCTGGTGCAAGTTTTGTGTTTGTTCATCTGCACACTCTGCTAGTTGTACTCAGAACTTGTGGCACTCTTGGAAAAGTGATTGGGGAAGTCAGAGACTTAATGAGGTGGGATCAGATACTGTCAATGGGATGGTATGTGGCCATGTCTTACATTTATGGGTATTGTAACTTTTTCTTAACAAAAGTTGGAAACTTGAGGTTTTCCATTTCCATTTAAGGGCACCAGATGCAGGAGAAAACCTTCAAAGCCACCTTGTGCCAAGGGTTTTTTCTTCCCTGTAATTTGTACAAATGATTGGCCATGGGCTCCCTTGCCATATTCGCAAGAGCTGGAGTGTTGGATAATAACCAGCACAGGTTGTTGTTAGTTTTAAATAGTCTCCTCCAGCAGCATCTGGCTAATGTGTGGGGTGGAAAGTTGTGTGTTATTCTGTTGCACGTTTCTTTTGATACCAGGAGACTTCGTAAAACACTTGAACTTTAAATAAATTGGAATAAGAGGGTGAAGTGCATCAGTCATGTTTGAGAAGTAGTAATTTAACAACCAGAGTTTTAAAAGTTGTATTTAACATCTCTTTCTTCTGAAGGACAGGGAGCCTCTTGCCCTTTCCTCCCCTCACTTGCAGCATGGCTGCTTTAGCCCTGCTGGCCTCGTGGCCCTGATCCACCTCTGCTCTGCTCTCTCATCCGGGCATTCATCAGCCTGAGTGAGAAGTGATTTTGGCTCTTGACAAAGATGTGTGCTCCAATGGCTTGGGTTCTCTTGGTTCTTTCAGAGCGAGGATGTTTTGGGCAGCATGGCTCAGGGTTACTCTACCTTTGACCGTGTGAGTGAACTCGGTGGCTCTGGAGAGCCCTTGTCCTCCTGGCCCGTCAGGGGGCCGGGAGTGGTGGCTGTGCCCTAACCCCGCTTGTGTCTCTGTGCAGGCAGCCGGGAGACGGCGTTCACCTACGCGGTGAGCGCAGCCGGCGTGGTCAACGCCATGAGCCGCGCCTGCCGGGAGGGCGAGCTGTCCTCCTGCGGCTGCAGCCGCGCCGCGCGGCCCAAGGACCTGCCCCGGGACTGGCTGTGGGGCGGCTGCGGGGACAACATCGAGTACGGATATCGCTTCGCCAAGGAGTTTGTGGATGCCCGGGAGCGCGAGCGAGTTTACCAGCGAGGCTCCTACGAGAGTGCCCGCATCTTGATGAACCTGCACAACAACGAGGCTGGCAGAAGAGTGAGTGTCTGCAACAGCAGCATGTCCCTCCATGCTCCTCCTCATCCCTTCTTTTTGGGAAAATTGTGGTTCAGCGGGGCACAGAGCAGCCACCATGGCTTGTCTTTGGTTTAATGCACAAAACAAGAAAACGGCAAATACGGGGTGTGGGTGGGTGGAGAGCGCACGAGTTGGTGTTGCTTTTGGTTGTCTGACAGTCCTGTTGCTTTCCTCATGGGGGAGGCTGGGACCAAAGCGTGTTGTGTTTCCCTCTGTATTGTTTCATAAAAAGTGCCCTGCTCGCTGTGGAGTCTCTGTAGAGCAGAATTTTATTAGTTGGTATTTCCAACCAGGACAGTGTGTGTTGGAAGGAAGAGGGGTGTGCTGGGCTTCCCAGGCTGGAATTATGCCACAGGATTGTTCTGACTTCTTTGCCCAGTTCAAGAATATATGAAAAGCTTTTCTATGCTATTAGAAAACATGGTCTTCCGTGGTTGAACATGTCTTCATGGTTTCTTTAATCTCAAAAATGCTTTAAATGAATGGGTGTAAACTTTTTTTTAATAGTCTGAATATGAAGAGCCAAAGTCATTATTTTCCTAGAGCTTGAAGTGCCAGCAATAGTCAGCTGAGACTTTACACTTGTGTTCTAAGGTGAAGAAGGATGAAAGATAATTGAAAATTAATAGTATTTAGATGTAAGAGGAGGGTGTCTGAAAGCCATGGACAGGCCATTTACTATTAGCAAGAAGAAAAATGACACTTTAGCAGTTGCTTACGGAGACTCGAGGAGTTTTTTCCTTCCTCAGCCTCATCTTTGCAGTGCCATTTGGCAGCGTTAAGACTCTGTAACTGCTGGGTGGAAGCTGTCTACGGTATCATCTAATGTGTCAGACCCCAGGATTTTTGGGGCAGTGTCAACACTGACTCTTACTTTATTTGTACAGGGCAAACGACTGAGGTTTCCTTGCCAAAGCTTTGTAAAGAGGATATTACTATGTAGCTCTGACTCCCACCCATAGGTGTTTGGGGGTTTCTTCTTGGATGAAGTCTGTCTTACAGAGCAGTATTTGGGATAGGAGGAGGATCCTGAGCCAAGAGTAGACAATCAGCTGCAGCTGAGCCAGGCGCAAGAGGAATCTTAACTCCTTCCCTAATTGCAGCCTCAAGCAGAGATCAATAGGGAGAGTAACTCAGATAGAAAATAAGGGGATGTTTTACATTTCTCAATGAAACAGCAAAATCCTTTGCTGGCGTGAGAGCGAATTCCTAAAATTCGAGCACAGCCTGAGTGATGCTGCTGTCTGATGTGCTGTTGTAGCTGTCTCTGTTGTGGGGAGAGGCTGGTGAGACTCTCTGCTCCTCCTCCTCCTCCTCCTCCTCCTCCTCCTCCTCCTCCTCCTCCTCCTCCTGGCTCTTCGGGGTGCTGGGGGTGCATGGGTGTGTCAGCTGAGTCGTCCTTCCCGCTGTACTGGAGGAGGGGAGGGGATGCTAAGGTGAACAGTGCAGAGGGTGGGAATACAACAGAGGGCAGGAGATGAGGGGTATAAATGTTCTCACAGCCATCCTAGTCTTTCATCATGGTTTTTGCTTCTCTCCCCGACTCCTGCAGACGGTGTACAACCTGGCTGACGTGGCCTGTAAGTGCCACGGCGTCTCGGGCTCCTGCAGCCTGAAGACCTGCTGGCTGCAGCTCGCCGATTTCCGTAAGGTGGGCGACGCCTTGAAGGAGAAATACGACAGCGCCGCCGCCATGAAGCTCAACAGCCGGGGGAAGCTGGTGCAGGTGAACAGCCGCTTCAACGCCCCCACCATCCACGACCTGGTGTACATCGACCCCAGCCCCGACTACTGCGTGCGCAACGAGAGCACCGGCTCCCTGGGCACCCAGGGCCGCCTGTGCAACAAGACCTCGGAGGGCATGGACGGCTGTGAACTCATGTGCTGCGGCCGGGGCTACGACCAATTCAAGACGGTGCAGCGAGAACGCTGCCACTGCAAGTTCCACTGGTGCTGCTACGTGAAATGCAAGTTGTGCACAGAGATCGTGGACCAGTTTGTGTGCAAATAGGGCACGGACGAGGTGGGAGGAACTGCAGCCACCTGCCAGCAAGGGGTGCAGGCCCCTCTCCATTTTCGCAGGACTATCTCCACTTTATTTATAGAGTCCAACGAGTTTTCGTCTTCTTTTAAGAGAAAAAAAAAAAAAAAAAAAAAGAAAATAAAAAAAAAGGGTGGGGAAGGAAAAAAAAATGAAAGAAAAGAGAAAAATATAAAGGTTGCATAGAGAAGTGCCTGGAAACCCTCTCTGCATCCATCCCAGAACTGTGTGAGGCTTATATTTTTGGCAATAATGGAGGAGAATCTGAGAATATTTATTTTTCAAAGTTAAAAAATTGACTTTTCTTACAAATAGAATAGTTTGAGGGGAAAATCTGACATATGCTAATCTAGGTCCATGGAACGTAATACATGTGCAGTAGGCAGAGCAACCATGTAATGTGCTTGGGATGTTAGAACAATCCTTATGGATGTGAGGAACACACAGACCTGTCCATGACTTTTAGTTTCAGACACTAGAAGTTCCTAGAATAGGGTATATAAAGCTGTTCAGTGCATGTAGGGCTCTGTAAATAAGGGGTATGTTCATCACAAAGTGCAGTGTCGGTTCCCTGCCAAGGGTCACCGGAGGGCAAAGAGCAAAGGATCAGAAAGGCTTCAACTGCGCTATCCCTGAGTCACCAGGGCTGGTTCCAGAACTGAGCAAGACAGGGAAAAAAAAACACAGAAAAAAAAAAGCCTGCCTTGGTGAATAATAAAGATATTATTCGAGGCAGAGCTTGGCCTCATCAGCTAATTGTGACGTGCGAGTGTCTCATGTGGCGGAGCGGCAGTTCCCTGCTGCCGGGTGTGGAGCAGCCCGGGGCAGGCTGCCCGCAGCACTGGAGCTGGGCAACGCTTACAAACAGCTCTGGTTTCCCAGCCTGGAAAGCCCATGGAAAGGAGAGTTCCCCAAATTTGAAAATGCCTTAAAATGGTGTAATAGCTGGCTGTCTTTCAAAACACAGCTTGACAAATAGCTCCTCTAATTTTATGTGAGAAAATAAATCATTAGATATCTGCTCTTGGAATTATTGATTTTTATTTTTTTTTGCAGATTTTGGGAACGCTTTCACTCAAGGAGACAATAGTTTCGTATTTTAATAACATTAACTGACTATTATAGTTCAATGAAACGTTGCAGCAATACCAAATTTATCATCCTATGTCTTTAATACACATGCTTTAGATAATATATTGCAGATATACACTACAACTGTTCAGACTATACTCGAGCAGTTACATATATATGGGAGAACTGTGGTCTCTGGTGTCTGATACTTCAAAGCTTTTTGTACATATATATTTTTAATGATTTAGAAAATAATAAAACATCTAAATTAAAGGGGCAGTTCATCCCTTATTTTCTTTTTCAGATCTCTTCAGGTGTTTAGATTGATTCTAAGCTTTTGGTGGGTTTTTATTTTTAATTATTATATTTTTAAGAACATCCAGCATTCAAAAGTTTTAAGGGTAATCACAAAGCAGTAAGCCTCTTCCCAGTTTCAGGGCTTCCTTGGGTGGTTGGTAGAGGCAGCACCCTGCACTTGAATCGATGCCAGTCTGGAGATCGCTTCTATTCCACTCTCACATTAAGGGCATTATTGATTATTGCTGAAAGGAGACACCTTGCAACTCCAAAATGTGCTGCATTCGGCCCTTGCTTTTCAGTTTTTGAACAGAGAATTGTTATTTGCCAAACAATATGTGTTCCCCCCATGCTGTGTGCTTACACAGGATTTCATTTTTGGTTCAGATGCCATTTTCCAGCTCAGTCCCATCCTACAAGTTAAAGAAAACGGTTTTGCAGATACCACTTGAGGAAAACCTTTCACTTCAGCCTAGTTGTACTAAAGCCTTGACTTTTCACAAGCCTTTAAGCTGTATCATTAAATTCATCTTGATCATTTATCAGCTTCTTAATGGCGCTTTATTGCTCTTAATTTATTGTACAAGGACATATTTACCCCTCATTTTCAGATGTTTGCAAAGAATATCTTTAAAGTAAGAGAAATAAATAAAGCACTAATTCATTGAATATGTCACTTTGGTTTTTATTGTACAAAAACCATTATCTTTTTTTTTTCATGTGCTGAACCACCTCATGTTCTTTTTTAGTGACTTCTGTCTGAGCAGAATGAATCTCATGATCCTAGCTATTAAAACCCTATTTAATGTAAAATATTTTACTTTTGTCATTCAGATATGTAAATCTTCTATGTCCTTTCCTCTGTTCTGTACATTTAATGTACATATTTCTGTCTTGTGTGATTTGTATATTTCACTGGTTAAAAAAAAAAGAAAGGATTATGCCATAATTGAAGATAGACTATAAAAATAAAACTTTGGTTGTATATTGGGAAGTGGTTTTAATTATCTTTCAGAGGAGGGTTTGTTAAGACAATGAGCAGAGTTGACTTTTAAATTTACTACATGGTAAAACAGGGAAGTGCTTATTGGCCAAACATACCAAGTACAGTTTGAAGTTTTATTTCAATATGAAGAAGACTTGCAGATATAACTGCTTCTTAAGTAGAAGGGGGGGAAAAAAACCCTAAAACCAAAAAACATACCAAAGAACCACTCAGAACCTCCTGTGACTCTGAGCTAGGAAGCATTTTAGAAATGGGTAACTACTGAATTGCCAGTGGACAGGGACCTGGCTTGTTACTTGTGTGCTTACAGCTTCCAGGGCTGCCTTCAGGGATTTTGGGGCAGCTGCCTTCAGCAGTGCCAGTGAGGGCAGCAGGATCCTGCTGTGAGCAAAGGTTTCCAGCAGGAAAAGTGCTTGGTGCTGGGTCTGTGTGCTCTGGCTCTGTGCAGGTGCTTCCCCACACCGCTCCGACCGCGCTGGCTGGAGCTGCAAGGTGGAAGCTCACCAGAAACTGGGAACAAGTGAAGGGAAGAATCCTTAAAAAAAAACTAGGAAGGCAAAGTGCAATGAAAGATGAATGAAGTATTCATATTAAGGAGGTAAAGACAAAACAAGAATTAATATGAACCCCAAGCTTTCTGAGACTGGCTTGTCTTTGAACTGATTTCTTAAGTCGTGATTTTTTTTTGCTGTAGGTAACTTGATGAATTAGTGGCCCTTCTTTACCTCCCTTCTCCTTTTTCCTTTTTTCTTTTTTTTTTTCCTTTTGCTCAAGGATAACCTTCTAACATATCGAAACTCCTTCTGGCTGCCAAGAATGTATTATCCCACAAACCAGTAGACCAACATCATGTGTTTAAAATAGCGATTCTGGGCAAATGCAACGTTCTGTGGTCCTATTACTGACATCTGGTTCAGTTTTCCTCCACTTGTATATTGACCAGTATTTACTGCAAAAACACAGCCCCTATTTAGGAAAGTCAGCATTTTTTTTGGACTGGATTGTATTCAAGCTCTTCCCAATAACAGAAAAATTACCAAAAATCTTCTTTATTGCCAGCAGTAAATAATCTGTATTCAAAATAGTCATTATGGGCTCAGATACAAGAGAGTTGTTTTTAATTTGCACCAAGGTTTATCTGTTTAATTTTGCTAAAAATGCTGTTTCAGAATCCTGTTTTTTTAGTAATACCTTCAAATATTTGTGTTTGGTTGTGTCTTTGCCAATAGTGAGATCCACTCTGTTTTTGCAAAGCACCAAGGCCCTCAGGTGTTACCAGGAAGTGCACCTTTCTTCTTTCTTGAAGAAGAGAATGGCAGCTTCAAGTCAGGCACTGCATGCAGCATGCAGGCTAAAATCCTTCTTTTCTGAAGGATTTGTTTGATAGAATGATCTCAGAAAGCTGGTACAAAACTTGTAGAAATTGGTACTGAAGCTGACAGAAAGGCTGCTTTCCTTTGGATAAGAAGTTTTGAGGAATAATATCTAAACCATTAGGATATTCATTGTAAAAGCGTGGTTTTGGTGAATCAGGAGAAATGTCTGGGTTTTTCTTCTGGACTATATGCTAGAGGAAACCGAGAACAAAAAGGAAAAATGAAGCTCTCTTAAAAATATAGGTGAGTGTATTAATGTAAAGCTTATGTATGTACTTGCTGACTGTAGTCTTAATGCTGTTTATCTGTTACTGAAGTCAGTTTGGAAGGCAGGCCAGGTCTGTTCTTTTGCTTTTCAAATTGTGTTTAAAATCCTCAATGGGGAAAAAAAAAATCTTTCTTCCCTACTGCAGACTCTGGTGTGTCTGTTTATGTTGCAGTGGGATAAAGGATCCACGTAGGAGCTCAGTGAGAGGACTGCACATGAAATATTGTTTTCTTTAAAGGTGTGATTAAAAAATCCAATCTGTCTCATGCTCTGCTCTTATATGAGATTGCGTGTGTGCATTTGTATATACTCTGCTGGTATTTTCCAATTGTGTTGGCCAAATTCTGCTTTTAGTTATGGTTAGGCATCTCTCCTGACTGTGGTGGTGTCATATGAGCCTGACATTTTTCGACCAGACGTGTAGGCCCCCCTGCTCAAAGAGAATGCATATGAAATATATCAGCCTTTCTTCTGCTGGCTGGTTGTTTAAACATGGGTAACTGAATTATTGTGAAACAAATTCTGGGACTGCAGCTGCAAAAGCAGTAATACGGTATATTTGTAGTGATGTTTCTACGCCATACCTCCTAATTTCCCAGTTGATTTCCAGTGCAGACAGAAAGTCTAGAATGTATGTGGTATGTTCCTCATCATATATTTTATAAATGTAAAATAACGATTTGTCAATTACAGTTTCTATTGTAGAGATAAAATGAGGTATTTGGGCTCTCCTGGTTTGCTGACAGCCCCTTACCTTTGGCTGCATGGAGCAGTGCTGGCTCAGGGCAGTGTGAGGTGAAGCTGCTTTTGGGAACGTCTCTGAGGGCCGGGCTGTGCCGTGTGGATGTTGGTGCGCCGATTGCTTTTGTAGCCAGTGTTGGTTTACCTTGTGTTGTCTTTCCCAGCAGTCCTGCTTTCTCAAATGGTAATTGAACAGCAGCAGTCAAAATACTCTGCTGATGGAGAACCTCTGGCCACTCTGTGGGCAGTTATTCAAACACTTTCTGAACCGGTTTGACCCATTGCTGATTTATTCCAGATCCATTGCGAGGAATTTTAAAAATGCAAACTCTGGTGTAGAGTTCATAGCATGGTGCACAGTTCTTTTTTGGTTTTGTTCTGTTTTTATAAAGCACTCCATACCAGCCATCCATCTTTTTTAAAGTTTTTTGTAGTTTTTTTTCTTGTTCTTTTGTTTGTTTGTTTGTTTTTTGTGGGTTTTTGAAGTAATTTTCTTGAGCACCATGAGGAAAGGATATAGTCCCCTCAATAAAAGGTGATAATTTCTGTGCCATTCCTCCGATGACTCCCAGACATCAGTGACAGGTTCCATGGCAAGAAACACTTCCAGAAACCACCCATCCCTCAGGGTTTCCTCCTGCTTCTCCTTTTCCTCCTCCTGCAGTTGGTAGCAGAGTGCAGCTTGTCAGGCTTAACTGGCTGCTGCTTTCTGCCGCTTCTTTTTTCCACTCAAGCAAACCTATCTCCTGCTAGGTTTCCCATACAGAAAATTGCAACTTTACAGCTTTTCTCAAGTGTGAGCTGGGATTTACTCTCCATGACCATTGATGTCAGAAGGGCTAGTGCTTAGTAGGCAAATAGTGCTAGGGTTTTCCAAGTATCTCTTTGCTTTGTAAATCAGCAGCCTTGGAGGAGTGAAGGGTAATCCCTGAGCAAACTTCAACTGGCCATTACCTGGGGCAGGGAGGTTGAGGTCATTAATGCTATAAAATACTGTTCAGATATATTTTTTTGCTTTTCTTTGGGCAAAAGGTTTCACAGCATGAAAAAGAAAGTTACTCAGTGATATGTGAACTAGTAATACTTGAAGAAAATGGGGGAAAGGCCAATTTATGGTGTGCAAATTCATTGTCTTTTTTTAGCAGTCTCCATTGGTGTTGATTGCCATTCATAAAAAATTGACAATACGTGTATTTCTGCATATTTATTTTCTGGATTAGTGCAATCCCTTGATATTTTCATCTTGCAAAGTACATTTGTGGGTAAAGGGCCCATAAGTAAATCAAGTTTGAAGCCTTAAATAACCAGAAGTAAAGCCATCACCTAAGAAACAGCTCAAAAAAACGCTATGGAGAAAAGTAGCAGTGCAAGATGCAGCAAATGCTTTAAGAGTTAGTGTTGCTGTAGCTGTCAAGCAGGCAAAGGGTTGCTAGTGTCAAGGACAGTTTGGCCATTTTAAGCCACAGTGCCAATTGATTTATGTGCAAGTAGGCAAAATCCAATGACAGGGGTCTGGGAGCAATTCCTTGGTAGTTATATGCATTTTATGGAATGATTGCTCCTTGTGACCTTTGGCAGTTCTCAGTAAGCATCATGACATGCTTGTACTTGCAAATAGGTGATAAGATTTTCTAAAAAGTTTGTAAAAATGTGACAATTTACACTGAATTATATATATATACATACACACACACATATATATATATGGAATTTTTTTAAATTTTTTTTTCTACATTCTTCCAATATATATGGGAATCTGAAGAGCTGATAAAAACACTGGGTGAGGGTGCAATGTCTTGGCATAAGCAGCAACTGTACACAAGCTAGGGAATGGGAGGTGGGAGTTTTTTCCTCCTGATGTTGTCTCTTGTAAAGAGCCAGTGTTGATCCTGCAGAGCAGATGCTTTGGAAAAGAATGACAGTAGGACTTCATGAATGGAGGACATAATTCATTCATAGTAAGTACAAGGTCTGATGTGCTTGTGTTGCCTTTGCCATGTCATTTGCATGCAATATATATTTCTATATGAGCATGTCAAAGTCTAAGATCTTTGCTCAGACGTAAGGACTTTATTACAGCAGATTAAAAGCAGAATAAGTTCTAATGAAGCCAGATGTAATAGGAACTGAATATGTTCCTTGTTCCTACATTCTAGTGGATTTTGTTGTTACCTTGTTAGGATTCAAACCTTGTCTTCAGGATTTGGCTGACTGAAATGATATATTAGTCATTGTGGAGGATTTTATGGATAATACATCACATTGTTTTTTTTTTCATATTATATTTTTTTTTAGGGGATGATAGATGCCTTTCCTGGAGGGCATTTTTATCATAGAATCTGCTTGAATTTGAATATATTTTCTGATCCTCCCTGTGGTTAGGGAATATGTGGAAACATCTATGCCTTGTGTAGGCTCTGTCATCTCTCATGTCTTGTTCTTGTCCTCCTTGGTTGTGTATATTTTGAATACTTTAAGTTACTACAGCATTACTTTTTTAAAGTCTGACTCTTGAAAGTAGAGATCTTGCCAGACCCCTGGCTTGTGGACCTTATTGTAGGAGATCTGTTGCCAAGTTTAGTGGAACCACACAGCGTAAAAAAGAGTGGCAAAATTTAAACATATATGTGAGGAGCCAGTTTGACTGTACATTTTAAAAATCTAGGCAAGCAAGATTAGAAAAAGATATGTTTTCTTTGTCTTATTCTCATGAAGAACTAAAGACATCCATCCTCCATGCCCAGGTGAACTTCTGGAAGGAATAAAAGACCAATGTCAAATGGTCAAATTTCCCTCTACGTCACGATCCTAATGTACTTTTATTATACTTTGAGATCCTAAGGCTATGTTGATCTGCTACATGATTGTATAATGCTCCAGGACACCTGTGTAAATAGCAAACAGAGAGGCTTTTTATAGATATTAGATCTTAGATAAGTGACTCTAAGAAGTAATATAGGATCCCAGCTGTAACCCCCTGCTATACATACCATGTATTTTTGGTTAGTTGTTTATTATAAGAAATACAGAAGCTGTTCCTTGTAACATAATTTTTGTAAGAGTTGCATGTGTAAATATTAAATTTGCAAATATTAAATGGAGAAGCATTAGAGAAACCACTAAATGAATAACTTCACATTCCTCATTCCTTATTCTGATGCCGATTTCCTTAAATGTTGCTCCACTAACAGCACTGTGTGCTGTTTCAGCCTCAGAGAGGAACTATGCAGTCCCTCAGCCCTGGCCCTCTCGGGGTGTAGATCTCAACCAGCGATCTTTAATGGTAACAGATGTTTGCTGGAATCCTCCTCAGGGCGCTGATGTTCTGGGTCAGGAGCTTGTGGTGTTAATCAAAGCACCCTGTCCATCAGTGCAGGCTCAGGACCTGGCCCTCCACCAGGACCGCGTTTGCCAGAGAGGTGATTCTGCTCTAGGAGACCACAGGGAGAAAATCAGTAGGAGCTCTCCTCTCTCAGCTCCATCCCATGGAAGGAATATCCTGGTGCAATTAACCTGGCTTGTGTTAATGAGAATTCTTGAATGCTTCTGTGGTCACCGCAGGTACACTTCTGGACTGCTGACGAATCAGAGTCTTCAGATTCCTGAAAAAAGTGTCCCTAAAATCTACAGGAAAGAATATTGGATAGTTCCCCCTCTATAGTTGCCTGGGATGGTAAGGAACTACAGAAGTGAGCAAACTGTTGTTTACCAGTGTTCACAGAGGGAGGTTGTTTTACATTATCACTTTTTATTTACTAGGGCACCTATTAACAATTAATCATGGTTTTCCTTCTGAAAATAGGGTGCGGAAAATTGAGGCAAGAATACAAAAATGTGGGATGTGGCAATGCTGGCATAATCCTGTTCCTATTTGCGGTGTTAGCAGAGGGCTCTGACCACATAGCTGTAATTAATAGTTGGTGTGTGGCTTGCAGCCGACTGACCCATGGCTTCCCAGGGACTCAAGGGCTCCTTATCCAGCCATTCCTTGCAATAGAGTGAAAGGAAAATAAGTCACGTGGGACACCACAATCAACAAGAAAGTGCAAGGTAAATTCAGTGGCACTGATGAGATTTCTGTTACAAATAAACTGTGTACAAAGTCTTTTAGATTACAGCTGCTTTGAATTGTTGTGTGCATTTCTTAAACCATCCATAAGTAAACTAACCATGATCTCATTCTTACCCAGGCTGACGCTGGTCATGATATGCCTATTATATTGTAGGAAAAAATAGTCAATAATATCAAAAGTGCTTAGTTAGAATACAAAAACATATCTGCAGTGGGGCTTACAGGACTTGAACTGCCAGACCCATCAACATATTAGAGTAAGTAACAATATGCCACAATTAATTAATCCAAGAAGTTTTTTAAGTGATTGTTAATTTTTTTTCCCCAGTTCTCAGACTGGTTTGTCATGTTGGTGTTTATTAATTTAACATTTGATCTGAAAAAAATTCCCCAGACTTCAAAGTTCAGCCTGTTCTTTAGGAGCAATCCAAAAATATGTTTCTTCAGGCCCCAGGCATTTCTGAAGTAGCTGAAGTTAAACAAAAAACATTTCTTTCAAACTCTGCAAATGTTCTAAAAGCTTTAAAGTGGCTCCTCACAGGGAGCTGAAGCAGAGAGGGAACCTCTCAGTTATTTTTGTTGCTGTGCAGTGGCACATGGCTTCCTGGCGGAAAGCTCCAGAATTATCGCTTTTCTGTGTGTTTGTGTATGTTTTTCCTTCCTCTTTTCACCTCTGTCACTGAGCTCCTCTCTACCCTGTGCCTTGATCCCCTGTTGAGAAAGTCTGGAGAAGGTAAGGGTTAGATCATCCTTCCAGAAAGGATAAACTGAATTCATGTCTGAATGGGAAGATGACTCACATCACATGTGAATTTTTCCTAAGCTCCATGTTGGAAGGGATGAAGAATGACTTTCTTTCCTTGAGGAACTGTATCACCACGCTGGGGCCTAATGGAAGTATTTCCTTGGTGTGTTTTGATTTCATAAACTGTGTTTTTGCTTTGCAGTAAAACAGCCTTGGGAAACCAGTCTGCATTTTGTTGGTTGCTTTTGTGGGTACAGCAGCATCCCTGAGGTTATGAGTGCTGTTGAGAGCCCTTCACTGGAGTCATTTTGGTGTGGTCTTAATTCATTTTCCCAAGAAAAGATTGGTATTCACATAAGATGACTACATGGTTAATCTGCTTTAAGAGCAGGCTCTGAACATATAGAGGCATTTCTAAGGGAATTTCTTCATTACTCTGAGGAGGCCGAACCCATGCTAGTAATTCTGCATCCAGTTTGGTTAATATTGGTGTTTGCTTAAAGGTTTTCCATTTACAGTTCTCTTCTGGAAATTTCTGCCCAGTGTGTCCCGCCTTGTGAGAAGCCATTTCAGCTCAGTTTTAAGTGAGCAAGAGCACTTTTCAGGACTTGGTTGTCATGAAATGTGTCTCGCAGTGGGGAGTCACATTAACTTCTCCCAGACAATTGCATTGTATGTTAAAATATGTGCTGTAGCCCTTACATCATACGATAGCTAGTTGTGCCACGTCACAGGCAGGAGTTTGACATATGTTGCAAAATAAAAGTTGCCAGTCATGGACACTATTTTAGATGTTTTCATCTCCAGCAGTGCTGACATGATCTCTACCAGCAAATTGTCTCCTGCTGAGAGCATAACACAAACACCGCCAACACCCTGATTCCAGATGTGCTACGTGGCATGGAACCAGTGACAAATGATACTATTTCCATCTTGTATGGTCATGGACAGCAAAGAGAGCACCTTGATATCCCAAAACATGCTTTTTAATGTTTTGTCTCAGTGGCACTAAGAGATGGGGTTTGTTTTCTGTCACTAGGCACCTGCTTTATGCCAGATGTGGCCTTGCTGGGACCCATGGTGTGACCTGTACCTTGCCTCTCAGGCCTCAAAAACACCCTACACAGCCCCTGAAACTGTGTGCTCTGTGACTTTGGTCTGTGTGAGCTGCTGTCTTGGTCCTGTAGGATGGGAAACACCATGCCTTGCCTGTAAAGCTGTCTTAAATTCAGCCATTCTGCCCAGGAAAACAATCTTGGTCCTTGGAAAGCGGTGAACAAAGTGACATGTTCTGAGTGCTATTTACTGGTGCACTCTTGAGCTCTGTCTTTTTCATGTCTTTTGGACATCACTCTTGAAATGGTGAACAGGCTGAGTTAATGTGGCCACAGCCCTTTCCTTGAGCTCTCACTGAAATATAAGCAAATATAATGGAGGCTGTAGTAGTGACTGCAGGTTGGGGCATTCAGTCTTTTTGTTCATATATTGCTATAGAAAAACTCTGCTGTGGTGTTAATACCTTTGTCTTATACTCCCAAGAGAAGTAAATGAGCTTTATTTGGATTTTCTATGGAAGAAACAGCAGAGCTGTTTTACTTTGTGGCATTTGAATTGGCTTTTCAGAGCTTATTTGACTGCCTGCTGCTTTTGAGAGAGGCAGGAGAGCCAATGGGGTTTTGTATGGTGAATATTTTGCAGCAGTAAGATACAGGTAATTAGAAGGGAAAATATTTAAAATAGCTGGATGTCTTAATGTCAGTTCAGGCTGGTATTTGTGCATGCAGCCTCTCTTTTCTTTTTCTTAGTCATTAATCATTATAAGTGGATATATGTCAGAATTTATAGTTAGATTCAGCTCTTACTGTGTTTCTCATTTCTTGATAAGTTTTGTGTTCTGGAGATCTACGGGAAAAAAAGAAATCAGTCTGCTTTGTGTTTTGTTTTCATGGTGTAACAAAGTGACTTGTGGCAATAGGTAATTGAATTTCCAGTCTGTTTTTCTCTGGAACATTGAAATAATACATTGGATAATGCATTAATAATGACGTTTTATCTGCTATGGATGCCAGTGTGAAAAAAATGGACAAGGGTTTCACATCTGAAAATCTTTGATAATGGGGCTATGAACCAGCCATCCAGTTATAAATTAGATCTCCTTTGGGCTCAGCAGATGAGACTGCAAAAAGAAAAACACAATAGAACAAAATAGATTAGAACAGACCAAGAAGGTTACAGGTTATGAGTAGCTTAATCAGGAAATCATACTGTGAAGGCTTTTTTCCCTTTTCCCACAGTTGGTACCAAAGGAGCAGAACAGTCTTTCATAGGGAGAGAAATTTGCTATCATTGGGCAAATACTTCTGAAAAAGACCAGAGGATGTCACCTCTCAAACTTTCTTTTCTTGGTTATTTCATTTTGAAAAAAATTTAATCGTGGTATAAACCTGACGAAAGCTGGAGTGCAGCTGGGGAGGTTTGAACCCTTAGGCAGGCACTTGCTCCCAGGTTGTGTTCCCTGGGTTGCTCACCATGTGCATCATGTCCTAAAGCCAACCCAAGCCCTCATCACACATGAATGTTCTGGCACCAAGGGCGGACAGATGAGTGAATCCACAAGATTGTTAAGACATGGCTTTGTAGCTAAAGTGAAATCTTGCCAGTTGTCTGGAAAAAATGTCACAGTGGGTAGGCTGTAAATGCAACTGTATTTTTACCTACTTCTCTGATTTTTTTAGAAATGTGATTTCAGAAAAAAGTATTTACTAGAACTCAAGCTGACTTCATGGCTATGTCTTCTTTTCTTTCTCTCTGCATGCTATTCCATCCATGGTTTGCTAAGTGGTGCAATTTTGATTTTTGTCTTCATCACAAGTCTAATGGGTGAATGGTGATAAGTTTGTAGCTTTGGAGAGATTTTCTTGGCAGTTTCAGTCTATATTTCTGACAGGAAATCATTTTCTCCCTTGAGTTATGATTGCTGGGTTACATGAGTGCAGTCTAACCACCGCTCAACTGCTGTTTGTCTGCTGTCTTTCTGGTCTTAGAGAAGGCCAAACTGCCCCAATGCGAAACATAAAATTAGATGAATGCTGCAGGAAGGGGATAACAACATCATCTTCTGTGATCTCTTGCTATTTTATTTTACCACTTCTTATCTGAAAAGCATCTTCAATTCCACTTGGAGACAAGAATTAAATTTGTTTAGAGAGCGTTCTTCCCATATATGGAAAACAAATGGAACTGGCTCCATTTGTGTGGGTTTGTTTTTTTTTAGTGGAAGATCACTGTGTTCTGCTACAGATGTTTGCAAATGAGCAAACTAGAGTAATATGTGGACCTCATCTTAGATCTAGAGAAATCTGTCCTATGGCCCGTGTCATTTGGCTAATCCTTGTGTAGTCCACATCACGTGAGTAGTCAAGGCTATAAACCTTGTATTTGGAGGAGTTTGCAAAGTTGGGGAGAGGAACAATGGAAGGAAGGACAACTGGAGGGAATCATGAACTGAAAGTCGTAGAAGTCTCGCCTAACCAGTGCCAGACACAAAGCAGAGCTCCACTTCTATCTTTCTTCCCAATACTGTGCAGTGAAAATCTTCATGGCACTGGTGAGTAATGGCTGAAGAACTGGAGGGAAGAGGGGCTCAGCCTGGCCCTGCTGAAGAGAAGCTCTGTCACCGCCTTCTGCGGCTCCTCACCACACAAAGCTACAGCTGTCAACCTCGATGCTCTATTGAACTTGCTAACGTAATTGTAAAGATCATCTTGAAGTAATTTGATTTTTGTCTTCATAAAGTCACGCAAGTGTTGCTGATTTGTGTACTTGCTGTGTTTATTTTTGTTGCAAGTTCAGTTCTAGTCCATTTAATTAGGAGGCCAGAGGGTCATCTCCCCTCTGTCTGTGCCAAGCCATCAGCAGTTCCCCCATGAGGTGCAGTCGGCTGCAGCAGCGGGCTCAAGCTGTGCCCTTCCTGAGCGGCTGCTGGAGGCGATGGGTGACAACCAGAGCCCCCAGGCACCAGTGCCAGTGTCCCTGCCCAGCCCCTCTGGGCACTGCTGGCAGTGGCCAGGCCAGAGCATAAATCCCCATTTCATGGTTCCTGCTGTCACCTGGGAGATGTAAGACCATGCTAATGCAAACAAATCTTGTTAATTCTCATGAAACACATGCAGTTATAGACCTGTTAACAGCCCAGCATTAATTAACTGAGTGGTGCTTGGATTAGGTACTTATTTAATTTCCGTAACTCCTGTTCATAACCCATAGCAACACAGAACATGTTGTGCTCTAGAAAAGCTGTGAAGGAGAACTGAAGCATGTCTTATAGACTTTCTTTCTTTGAGGAAAGAAATTAGATGCTGGTGCAGTGGTGTCTGATCCCTGTCCCTAATCGTTTTGAAGTCCTGCCCAGTGATGCAGCCTGCTTTTTTTCTCTGGGAATAGAAGGGGTCAGCAGGCTGAGGGAATTTAATACATGTGATCTGGAATATACCTCTAACTCTTCCAGCTAACGTGCTTCTTAAAGGCTGCCAGTCTCAGGTTTCTGTGAGAGCAGAGAGGATGGATGGTATAAAGTGCAGTATAAGGGAAAGAAACACACAGAAGGATGAGTCAGAGTATTAAAGGTACTCATTAATAACCATCTCACAACTAATTGTTTCTGGCTCAAATACAAGCAATACAAGCTCTAGTCATCTTTGCTGTTCTTGAGTTAGGCTTGCCTTTGCTTGGGAGCATTTTACTTAACAAAGTAGGCAGGTTGATTTTTATCAAATGAAAAATGCCTCCGTAAAACATGGAAATGATTATTATAAATGCTTTCATGACACTGGAATTTTCTTTAATGATAAAAATTTTCATGACAATAGGATGTTAATGTGGATTTTACAAGAATTCAGAGTTTCCAAAACTCCATAGGAGAGCATCAGGTCACACAGACTGAGTTCCTCAGACTGTTAAGGGAAGTCCCCAGCACAGCCCAGGGGATGGGGTCAGTACTCAGAATGACATGACTGTAACAGTGAGGTGCTGGAGAAACCGGGAAATTAAACTGCACATAGAGAATAGGATCTCCCCTGTGCTGCCCTCCCCAAGGCTTTGGCAGCTGTGAGCTGCTGCATGTGGTTTCCTCAGGTGGCTCAGCAGCCCAATGCCCCATGCTGCAGAAGGTGAAGCTCCCCCAGCCCTACTGAACTGGTTTGGGGAAAAGACCTGGTAGCCTAACAGATTATAATTTTTGCTGCTTCAAAACACATCCTTGTCCTCTCTGGCTCTTGGACATTGGCTACTAAGCAGGAGAGAGGCTGGAGAGAAGTTTTTCAAACCTGTGTGGATGACTGGCTAAATCCCTAATGGCTGAAATTAATCTAAGCATGGGTCTCCAGGAGTCTGGAGACTATGGGCACCGTCAGCAGTCCTGTTTGTATTATGGTTTGTTCTTAATAGAAAAAAAAGAGGGTACATGGCAGTAACAAAGGCATGCCAGGGCTGCAAGGGGGAGGATGTGGAGCAAGGACAGTGCTGCACAGTGGGGCTCTGCTCCATAAGCCTCCTGAGTCTTGAAAGCAAACCTGCTGCACCACCCTGGACTGAGGGTGCCTGGGGGAAAGTGTGAGCCTGCAGTTCGTTTTAGACTATGGATCTGAAAGTCTGGAAAGTCTCCACCAGAAGATTACAATTTTCCATGTGTTAGTACCTTAAAGATCAGTGAAGACACCTCTCCCTGGCTCCTATGCCAATGAGTGAGCAACTGGTTTAGTGTGGTAAGTAAATGATGAGATCAAATATGCAGAGTCCACCACATTGTCCTGAATGATGTCTGTGAGAAAATGCCAGAGGTTTCAGCATAAATGGAAAGACTTTGAGGAGTGCTGCAGAAGTTTTTTCCTGTGGACAATGACTAGCTTTGTAGAGAGCATAGTAACATATGAGCCTCTCAATTTAACCCAAATCCTTTCTTAATCTGTTATCTACAAGAAGTCCCAGTTTCTGAGCTGAATCAATACCAGCTTATTTTGCTACAGTGATGACTCACTGTGTGGAAGTTTTACTTCAGTGATTATTCATTTATTGGTAATCTGAGCAAATTGAATAAATTGTAAACCCAGTACCATTAAATAAGTAATACAAATCAGAGATAAAAAAAATTACTTTCTCTGAATTGGCATGTGTTCACCACACACCTTCTTGGCATATTTCTGATTTCTTGTCACTGGTACATTTGCATCATTGGCATCCTTCAATTCTACTGAAATACTTTAGGACTACTACTTCTTTTTTTTTTCTTTTTTTTTTTTTTTTTCTTTTTTCTTTTTTTTTTTTTAAATCAATCACCTGTGGGTTGGGGTTGGCTTTAGGACCTCGTCGGATGCTGTTGCAAACTCTGTCATTCCCTTGAGCCTGGTCTTGCTCTTGGCAAATGCACTCAAGTTGGCAGTGTTTCAGGGGAAGAGAGAGAAATCTGGTCTTTCTCAAAAGATAGTTACCTCTGAATGATGTGGATGTTGTTAAATATTTCTGTGCTGCTACAGATCAGGTTTAAAAGAAAACCTTTGCAACCTTTTTTTTTTATCACTGAATTTGAACAAGATACAATCTATGGACCAAGCAGTGTGAATAGGACCCTGCCTACTTGTATATGCTTTTAAAGAGCACAAAGGCTCGTACCAGCGCGGATAAGAATTATTTTATGCACAATGCCTTTTCAGTCTGACTTCTGTTATACAGAGGTATTTGAACTCACAGGGTACTAAGAGAAAACACATGGTCAGCTGAAACATGAGAGAGCCTTTTAAGCAGCGTGTCTTTCAAGTCTGCAGCCATTCCCTGTTGGCCTGGGAGCCGCCAGCTCCCAGGCGAGGGCGCGGCCAGGCCTCCACCGTTCACTGGAAGCCACCAAAGCCCCGGCCCAGTGGGCTACTGGGAGGCACAGCCCTTCTGAGTCTGGGGCAAATGAGAGCTTGAGGAAGTGGTGGGCTTCCAAAAGCGTCATCTTTGTTTAGGGGCTGGACTGCATCACCTCAGGCTTTGATAGCGTTGTTGCAAGAGTAATGTCCTGGCTGAATTCCAGCTTAATTAAGGTGGAATGGGAAGAGCTGATGGCTCTGTGTGTCTCCCACCTGGTTTCTGCTTTCTTTGGTAGAAATAGCCAGTGAAGGGAACATATTTTCTTTCCCTGGGTAGAAGCCTCAGTTTAGGGTGGAGGTGCTTTTCTTTGACTTCATGGGAGACTTTGATGGTGTGCCAAGCATAAAAAAAGAAGGAGACACTATTTTCCTACTACCCTGTATGTCTTAGATGTGATGAGAAAAAATGATTTTCTTAAATTGCATGGGATGTTTGTGGGATTTGATCCCTGGGTAATAGCATGTGGTTTTAGGGCTCTGCATGTCTCATTAGTTTTACATAACCTCTTGCTCTTTTGTGATACCACATCCCCCAAATTCTTCATCCTTCTCCCACTTACGTTCCTATGCCTTGTGCTGTCACCACCCACCCCCTCCATTTGCAAGAACATCTTCCCATTTTTGTAGTAAACAGACCTTACTTTTCTTTCTTCAGGAACTGTCTTTATAATAAATACTTCCTCTAAGATTTTTGCCTTGGATCTGTACAAACTTGATGCTAAGCTTTCAAGAATCTAGTGGTTATCTGTTATGTACTAGTCTGTCAGCACTCTTAAAGACCTAAAAATATTTTATTAATGTAGAGCTACAACACAATTCAGTAACAGTGTCTACCCAACAAAGCATGTTACAAAATTTTTGGGACACAATGTCCCAGTCACAGTACATTTCATGGTGTGGTCAATCTATACTTTCCTTGGGGAAGGAAATAAATGTGAGCTATGTGCTGTACAGAGCTGAGCCTGTTGCTTGTACTGGATAAATTGCTAAACAATATAACTGCTTCTCCAGCACTAATGATCAGAGCCATCCCTAATTATGTTACTGCCTTGGGCAAAGAATTTGGGTAGTGTTGGTACTCCAGCTCGAAGGACCACACCATCCCCATCCTGCCGTGGCCAGGGCTACAGTGATATCAGCACACCTCCTCGGAGGCTGCAGGAGGCACTGACAGGTAGAGAGGGTCCTGTTGAGGGCAGAAAGATGAATTAGCCCTAATTTTGAAGTGATTACATCTGAGCATGAGAAAACGCTTTGTTTCCACTTCACTTAGCAAAATGCAATCAATTCCATATTTTCTGTGAAACAATACTCTAAATGACATCACAAAACCAGCCTGATGCCTGCAGTCCTGGGCAGATTTGGTTGGAGACAGATTTTCCATGTAGCCATTTTGTGCAGCCTCAGGACAGAACCAAAATTCCCAGCTCTTTTGAAGGCTCAGAATAAATAACTTTAAATTTCTCCCATTGAATTTTGACATGTTTCTTTTATTGCAGAACTTGGATTTTCATGCCCTTATTTGAATTGTACATTAAAATCTGTTACTTGCCAGCATCCCACCCACATGTAGTACTACGTCTCATGGAAGTCATCACTTAGTTGGAAATATGTGCACCATATGCATACTCTCAAATCCAAAAGTAGCACCCAGGGGTTTTTTAAACTCAGCCCATAATCTACAGACACTGTAAGAAAAATATAAAAGATAAAAGAGAATATTTTAAGATGCTATAAAATCTTTTAGAAACTATTTTAAACCTCTCTGTTATAAGGAATCTGAGGAACATTTATTTTTCTCCTCAAACAGGAGAAAAGATAGGAGAGTGTCCAAAAACTTTTGCAAGTATTTTTATTGCCTTGCAGGAATAGGAAATGGGAAGCTTGGAGGGAGGGAGAAGGGGAATGTTGTTTGTTTTCCCAGATTGATATATCTAAAAGTTTGGAATCCCTATGAATAATATATATACATTGATATCCTTCTGGTTGGGCAATGTTAAAATACAGATGGTGTGGAAGCTCCTAGTTGCACATTGATATCATAACTAAGCCTTTTAAAAGAATACTGCACATAATGATGATACCTCTGTAGCAGCTGCAGCTGCTCTTGCTTAACAGGGAAAGGTTTTCTCGTCACACATAACATTTCTGCAAATCAGTCCCCTGCTTTAGGACCTGCCATAGCCTGCTGTCCTTTGACAGAGAGGAAGGGAAGCTGTCCTAGAAAAATGACTTTGCTAGTCTGACAGTGTGAGTTAGATGGGGGTCTGTTACTCTTTTTAAAATTACTTAAATGTTACAGAGAAGAATAAGGTAGAAAGGACATTTCTAAAATGACTTCAGAAACAAGCAGAGGCAATATGGGTATCAAATGTCAGCATTGTGGACAGTTCTGGTTGGGTAACATTTTATATCCTGTTGGCTCAGTTCTGTACGACTGTGCAGTGTAAAAGGCTAGGGAAAGTCAGGCAAGTAGTGTTAAACAAAGCTCACTTTATTTTGATAGCTGGGTGTGCATCTTTTGTTTGAAGTAAGAGATCAAAACGTGATGTCATCACTGTATCAACCTGTTCCAACTCTTTGTGTTGCTACTTAAAAAAATCCCAAAACAAACCCACAATTTAAAAAAAAAAAAAAAAAAAAAAGGAGGGGTGGACTCCAGGAGATGGAAGAAACTTGGGTCAGTGCTAAAGAAAGTCAGCACATTTTAGTAACTAATGGCCTCAGTAGTAGCTGGTGCCAACCATACTGATGACGTGGCTTACTGCTCACTGCTCATGCTCTGGAGAGGATCCTGCTCTTTACTGAAAGAGTCTTCTCTCCTCATTTTAGCTCTCACAGTCTTTGTTTATATATTTGTTTATGTGTTTTTGCTGTTCCAGGCAATAGCTCATTATTTAATCAGAAAACCTTTCTTTATTTTGTTTTTGTTTTGTTTATTTGTTTAAGGGCACACTCACATATGTCATTCATCTGCTTGAAATTGAGGAGAGGCAGTCTCTTCTTTTTTTTAAGTTTCATAAATGATTTTGGTGACCCTTTCTCAGCCCTGCAGGTGACAGTCATCTGCACACTCAGTAACTCAGTCAGTTTTCAAGTAATAATTTCCAGGAAATTGTTAACTAAATCTCCCAAATGACCAGACCTTGTCTGAGACTTCTTTATACAGAAAACACACCCCATGGAAAGTTATTACAATTAAATTATTACATATATTAAAATATAGCCAAATGTTCTTAAATGCTCAGAGCACATGCAAGTGCAAACATTCAGATCCTAGGATTGAATTTGTTCTTACAAGAAGAATTTGTTCTTACAAGATTGCTCCATAGCTGCTTGCTATAGCTCCCACACGTCTCCTCCTGCTGCTCTGGTACCCATTTACTGGCAGACACAGTGCAGGGAAGAAACTCTCTGGATGGGCAGGGATTCCTCTTGTCCTGGTTTCAGCTGGGATTGAGTCAATTTTGTTCCTGGTACAGTGCTGTGTTTTGGATTTAGGATAAGAATAGTGCTGATACCACACTGATGTTTGTAGTTGTTTCTGAGCAGTGTTTGTAGCCGTCAAGGACTGTTCAGTTTCGCCTGCTGTGACAAGGCACAGACTGGGTGGGCCAAGAGAATCTGGGTGGGGACACAGCAGGGGCAGCTGGTCCCAACTGGCCAAAGGGACATTCCAGGCCATATGGCACCGTGCTCAGGGTCTCACAGAATCACTTAGGTGGGAAAAGACCAAGCCAGCCCTGCCCAGGCCACCACTAGACCATGTCCCTGTGTGCCACATCTACACATCTTTTGGATCTCTCCAGGGATAGCAACTCCATCACTGCAGGTGAAGCCTGGGCAGCCAGTTCCAGTGCTTGAAAAGCCTTTTGGGGAAGAAATTTTCCAATTAGAAATATCAAATTAAGGGATTAAATATCCCCTGGGCTATTTCCAACTTGAGGCTGTTTTGTCTCATCCTATTTCTTGTCACTGGGGAGAAGAGACTGACCTCAGCTTGCTACCAGCTCCTTTCAGGTCACTGAGCCAGGGCAGGGGAGGGGGGTGGGTGGCCCAGCCACTCCTGCTGCCGCTGCTGTGTCCCTCTGCCCACCTGCAATCAGCCCCATGGGCTCACTCTGGGAACACTCAGGACTTCAGGGATGGAGTACATCCCTTTCCCTCTGCTATTTATCCTGCTGCAAAGACCAGTGGAGCCTGAGAGATGTTTTGATGTCTCTGGAGAACCCAAGAACCCCAAAACATGGGTTAAAGCTTCCCCAATGACTGATTAAGCTATCTCCTGGTTGACTTTATGCCAGAGGAACATCACAAATGCACTCCTAATACCTCTCAGGAGCTGAGAAAATATTTCAAATTTAAAAAAAAAATCCACAATGGGTCTTTCTTATTAGATAGATGGATGCTTTTTATGAACTCTATGCTGAAATGTTGATTTTTGAAATTCCTACTACAGAAATTACTGTTTACTTCATTGATAGCACTTACGTTTGGTGTCAGCATGAGAGCTTTTTGTCCACTTTGTTTCTGAAATTGTAGCTAGCTTGTATCTGGAAAGACAGACAGGAACCAACAGTTTGCTTGTCTAGATCTGGCTTTACTGTATTATTAAAATGGTAATTGTGATTTTCCAACTTAAATTTAAATTAGGTCAGATTCTGAGACCTTCACATGAAGAAGAAAACAGAGTGTGTGCATCAGGGACAGCTGTGCCAGAACAAGAGCCTCCAGCTCCCAGCAGGCCAGGGAGCATCCCTGCTCCATGGGTACCCTGAGGGGAGCCCTGAGCTTTGCACAGCCCTCACAGGAGGAATGGGGTGCAGTGCTTCCTCAGGACTGCTAGCATCAAGGTCTCTCTTTCTACTGATTTAAGAAACACTTAAAGGAGCAGGATGAGAAATTATAAAGGCTTATCTAAATATATACTATTAACACTGTATATTACAAAATTTAGAATGTGTCTTTCTTATGCAAATAAATTCTAAAACTGAATATTCCAGTCTCCCTGTAAGTAGTTTTTCTTATTTAGAAGGAAATATGATTTGTACTCAATTTATGTAGTTTGCTTAAGCATTTTTAAATTGAAATGTACTTGAGCTTCTAAGCAATCCATAGAGGCTTCTTTGCCATGATGTTATTACCAGCTGTCCACATTTTATGGGCATTTTGCTCTATCTCATTAGAGGAAATCCTGAGGGTACACTCTGGAATTTTGTGTATTGACCCAAATGTTTTGATTTTCTCTTTTATGCTGAACTTTACATTAATTTGTAGAATTGATGTGGTCTTGGACTACATAAGCATTTGATATTGGCCAGAGACATTTGTGACATGAGGACCATACTGGTCTTTTTGCTGGTTTCCATGGTGTGAGCCCTACAGGTCACTGCAGCTCTTGCTGGGCTCCAGGCTCAGAGACAGCTGGGAAAGAGCCCAGTCAATACATGGGTGCACAAATGGTGTAGAAATGGCAGTCTCTGCTCATGACTGCTTTGGGGCTTGGTTTAGCTTCTCTGAACTATACCAAGTGCCCCTCCCAGTGACTCCAGGAAGTGTTTCAGCAGGTGAGAACCCCTTTACTCAAGTAGGTGTGCTTTTTCATGGAACAAAACGAGGACAGGGGTCCACGGGTGTTGTAAGAGGACATCTGGTACCAGCACAGCGCACCCCTGAGCATCTGGATACAGAGCCCTCTCAAGCCCTGATACAGAAGTGAAAGGTAAATCCTGGCTCTTGAGCTCAGCACGGACCACATCTCACTTCCTGAGCAGCAGAGAATGCAAATATCTGCCAGGGCCTGGGCTCTGCCCGAGTCCATGCCATGGCTGTCATGCCCTGGGCACTGCTTAGGCTGGTGCCCTGTTCTTTTGGAGACATGGGGCATCAGAGAGTTTTTTGGAAGCATGCTTGGTTCTTGGTTAATGCTTTTAGAAAGTAGCACTGTCGTAGATGAGTGAAAGATCTGATGTCTGTTCGAGCTCCTGTGGAGAAATAGCTAATTACAACTGACTTAATTCAAATACTGGAATTTAAAGGAAATGTACTATGTAGCATATCAAATTATGTATGTCATCCATGGGGAAAATATCTTGAGCATTTAGGTTTAGATATTTACTGCACTGCTTTATTTTGAGAAAAGAAAGGATGCTTTTCCCTTGTAACACACCATGTGGGATTTGGGGCACTGTGCTCTTTTTGGCATCCCCTGATCTGTGCACTCCTTTTCTCAGCAGAGAATTAGCCTGATTGAGAAGCAGAGTTCATGCCCTGGTGTGTTCCTCTTCTATTAAAACCGATTTATATTTTTAACACTTTATTTATTCTTGCCTTATTTACATAATTGGAATTTTTCAGTAATATTTTTATTGCAGAATGAAAGTGAGAAATGGAATGTTTTGGCCAAATTAGCCTACTTCATGTTAGTTTGGCTGGCATGTTAATTTTCTCAGTTTGATCTGAAATAGCAATTATATCATGATGAAAGTCTAGCATAGGTTTTGTCTATACTTTACATGTGTTTATTAGCAAGTTTGGGGTGTGTGGGTTAAATATTACTTTCACTTGATTTATTGTTTATGACACTGCTCTTTTTTGACTGTGTATGCATATATGTATATAAATATAAACATACATATGTTATGTTCTATAAAAGATGGCAGTGTGTGGTAGTAAATACATTTCTTGGCATGAGCTTGGAATGTCAGCAGTAGTCATGAGTAGCAAATTTAATACTTGCCAAGCTAACATAAGAAGATAAGCAAATATTTAATGTTATATATGGTTGTTTTATGGGTTCCAATCCGCACATGTGTTCTCTTTATGCTGCTTTTGTTGGAAGAGAGATAGTTTTTTCTTCAAATTAAAAATCTGATTTAAAATTTTGTGACCCCAGGGAAAGCTTCCACCCAATGACTGGTCTTTTTTTCCTGATCAAATCCTTTCTGTTAGTGATGGGAATCACCTAGGTTGAGGAAAAAAAAATAATAGGGGCTAAGTTTCTTTGCTGTTTCCTTGGGTCACATCAAAGTCTGAGCCTGTAAATACTTATGTATGTATTTAACTTAGGTACTTTGAGTACTCTTAATGATTCAAATGAAGTTCCTCATGGCAGAATAGTTAATCATGGGAAAAAAATGTTTGCAGGTTTGAGTCCCAAGGGTGTTTTTGCTCTTCAGCTGCACCATTTCAGCATTTTGGTATTCTCCTGTAACTCTCATGTGTGGGAGTGGTACACACTGATCAGGTTATACCATGTCTTACAAAGCAAAATATATCTGTGTGTTTTCTTCTGTCTGTCTGTTGTTGGTCTAAACTGTCAGTCTAAATCTAAAACTCCTTTACTAACTGCTTTAAAATGTTTGTTAAATGTACAGGAGAATTGTAGAAACCCTCCTCAAATATTGCAGGGTGGAGACATTCATAGGAGAAGAATGAAATACAACATTACCATGATGAAGTGACCGGTTTGATTCTTTATTTTTAAAGCCTTATTTAACTCCACTGCACTGTTATATAAATCTTTAGGGGAAAATGTTAATGCTGCTTTAATATGCATTTAGTAATCAGAATTTTGCAAGCCATTTGTGGTGTTTGGGTTGACAAGACCCAGCTGGAGCATTTCCAGGTGTGCTGAATGCAAATATTTAATCCTGGTTCACCTAAAGATGGTCTATTAAAATCACAAAATGAAATATGGATAAAAATTGTAACATTTCCTTCCTTAATTTTATCAAATAGTGTCCTCTTAATTTAGATACTTATATTTAAAAAATATTTTTTCTAAATTTAACTAGTGCTCTAAGGGAAATGAAGTACTTATATTTTCCTTGTAGTGTGTTGCACTGTGAGTGGGTTTGTGTGTCGTGGTGGTAGCCCAGTGCTGGAGCAAATGGGCTGCCATTCTAAATCACCTTTTAAGTGCTTTTTAATATCTCTAGGAGATGAAGGGAAAAATAGGGGGTTTGTGATTTTCATCCTGATTTAAAGGACTGTATTTACATAGAATTTATGAAATGCTTCAGTTTAATATTGAGTTTGTTTCATCAGCTATTTATTTGGAAAATTGCTGAGAAATGTTGCACATACCTTTTAGGTTATTTTAAATTGAAAGATTTGCTTTAAAAGAGGTTTTAATCTTTATCACATCTGTGGTGGATTTACTACACTTCCTGTAAAACATTTTGTAAGGTAATGAATATAACATTAACAAAGAGTACCTTTTGTGTGTCAGTCAACATGACTCTATTTTTTTCCTCTTATTCCAATAGATTTTTTTTTGGTTAGTTTTTTTTCTCCTAAAAATATTTACACTTTTATACATTTTAAAACATAATCTAGATGAGAAATGTTTTAAGTGAACCATTAAAGGTACTTGGATAGTAATATAAATAATATTTGTTAAATTTTCATTCAAGCATACATTTAAGTTTGTAGATTTTTTTTTAAAATCAAAGAAAATAAAAATGGGTATCTGCATTATCACCATAGAGTAGCCTTGTACTTTGTATTATGCCTACGTTTGTATCTTGACTTTTACTTCTATTTTATAAATGCAAATAAGAATGCTCCATATGCAAATAAAATTGCATAGCACATGTTTTCTTAAATATTCCATTTATCTGGATAAAGTTTTTAAGGGAGAGTGCAGAATGTATATTCTTTTTATGCAGCTCTTCATGCTAGAGTGAAATATTGCTCTTTTGCACTTGTCCAGAGCTGCGGTGACCTGAGTTTTCTGCCATTAGTTTTCCATCTGGAAATTCAATCCACCTTCCCAAGGGCTGCCTCTTCCCCCACTGAGCAGCTCTGAAAGGTGCTGGTGGGGGGAACTGGCTGTCTTCCTGTTGCTGCAGAATGGCATGCTGTGATTTAAATAATCCATCCTTGAAACTTGGATCTTTCCTTTTTGGTAATAGATTATTCCTAAATGAACTCTAATAAGAGTGCTGGCAGGTAGTTAACAGCAGCAGAGGCAATCATTCTGAGTATATGTCAGAGCCATAAAACTTAGGAAAGTAAAATATAATGAGGTTTTTTGTCTTATCTGCAAGGTGAAATGGATAGGAATAGAAATGAGTGGATTTGAGGACCTCATTGAGTACTGTTTATTTCTTTGATAAATGTTACAGCTTGTGCCACATGCCACTGGAGCAGTCATTTTTTTCTGGGCATTTAAGCAGCTGTTGCATCTGATCTGTAAAGCTTGAGCTCAGATTTAGCTATTGCTGCTAAACCTGGTACCTCTCCCACTTCCAGTGCTTAACAAGTGTGACACCAGCTCCAGAATGATTTACTTTGCATGTTTACTGACAAACTTCTGCTGGGTTTTTTTCTTGTGCCAAGCATCACCTTCATCTGAAAATGCAAAATGTCATCATGGGAGACCAAATAACCCTCCTGCCTTCAGTGGGACTTGGTGTACCTGCCTGAACCCAGGGTTAGACCCTGACATGACCTTTCCATGCACAGGAGGTGGAGGGGAGGCGAGGGCTTACCTGGGACAGGGGCTCAGACAGGCAGGGGGAGATGAGCCCTGGACTGGGGTTGCTGCAGGAAACCTCCTCTTCTCCTGCCAGAGCAGCAGCTTTGGGTCTGCTACAGCCAGGTGTGAACCATCCAGACTGTTCCCTAATCCAGACACCCTGAAACCTGCACCAGCAAACCCAGATTTTTTGGCCAGTCAAGCTGCAGTGGCAATAAGTTACTGCTATGTAAATTCTGCAAAGCTCTGCCTGGAGCTTGGCTTGTTCTTGTACTTGCCAAAGCTTTCTCAGAGGGTGTTTTGGGTTGACTAATATGGGAGGTTGGAGTAATATGGGAGTGAAGACACGATGCCTCAAACAGGGCAGTGACAAATGCAAAAAGAAACAGTGAAAAATGAGAAGACAAGGATCTTAAGGAAAAATCATAATAAACATCACACACAGGCTACCCACTTATGCCAGCTCAGCTTTCGGGGTGTTTTTCTAGACTCACTTAATATATAGCACAGGTTTCCCTTCAGTTAGGAAAAACATTAAAAATATATTAATCATCCTTAAACAAAAAAACATGTGTTTGAATGACAGGGGAAAAGCATGCAACATCAAAGTAGATGTTTCTGAATTTTGAACACTCCCTCCATACCTTCCTCCTGAAGTAATTCCTGAGATTTAAAAAACATCTCTGCCATCCCCAGGCCTGGCACTGGTGCCTGTGGATCACTGTGCTGGCACCAGGACAGCTGGGCCCCAGGTTTAGGGGATGCATCTGGTACCCCAGGCATTTGCAAGATGATGCCCCCACGTCTCACCCTCTGTATCTAAATAATTCAGATTCAGCTCACAATCCTTGAGAAGAGAACTGTGTCTTCTCTTGCAGCAGATGAAGTGGAGTAGCTGTGCTTTCAGAAAGAAGCAACAGAATGACCTTTAGCTTGCCTTTAATGTGGGGAGTTGTTTGTCATCCACTGCAGCAGCATTCAGTGACAGAAGGGACAAGAATGCGGCAGGGGAATGGGAACAAACCTATTCGCATGCAACTTGTGGATATCTAAACAAGCTGAATTGGGGCTGTAAATGTAGAGCAATTGCTGTATGCACCAAAACTTCTCTTGTTCACCAGGCACTGAGAGGTTTCTGTTTATGCAACATTAAAGCACATCAGGATTAGAAACCCAGTGCTTTTAGCACCCTAACAGAGGTGAGTGGTCCCTATTCCCACAAGCTGCCTTGCTAAGGCTTTGCACGGTGCCTCTGTTAACTGTAACACCCGGACCTAGAAAGACTTAAACATGCATTTTATCTGGCTTCTAGTCAGGAACCATGTGGGCAATTTAAACAGCTGCTTCACTGAGGTCCATGAGCCAAAGATGCTGAAGATTCTTTCTGAACTAGGTCCCAGTTGTGTGGTCAGAGGAAAGAGAGGAGAAACAGCAAACTAGAAGGAAAAAAAAGGATTCAGAGTAGAAATTTGTGCATATTTATCCTCAGATGCAACTCAAGAGGTGTCAGAATAGTAACCTTAAATTTAAAAATAGTCAGTAGATATAGTACTTGCGAAAAATAGGCAGGCTGATATCAGAGGGACATGAGTGCAAAAGAAAACAGATTTTGAGAATTTCTTCTCACTTTGGTTATTATAATCCGGTTGCTAAATTTGTCTGAGAGAAATGTTTTCAGAAAAGGACTTCAGAGCTAGTTCTAGGTGAGTGTTTGACTTGACTGAAATGAGAAATACTATGTGAAATGAATAACTAGCTGCTGTGTTCAGTGAGAGGGAGAGTCAGTTTCATAGAACATCAGAGCACATGAATGAGGCTCACTTGTCTCTTTGTGGAGCTTTCCACCCATGCATGAATCACAGCAGCCCCTGGAGAGTCTCATCCCGTCCCAAAGGTAATAGGCTGCCTATGGCAACTTTTTGACAATTTATGGGCAATTGTTAGAGAAGGCAAGGTTGAAAAGCCATGTTTCACCCTGGGAGCAGAAGTGGTGAGCAGATGGGGGAGTAAATTCCCAGCCTTGAGCCACCTTTGAGACAGTCCAGTCTCTGGGAGCTTCCCATTGGTGTGGAAGGGCCCCCTATGATGGGCCACCAACTCCTACTGAATATATTGCTTTTTGCATGGTGCTCCTCTGGCAGAGATCAAAGAAACCAGCACCCAGTCCTCTCCCAGGCCACTGTGCAGAGCAAACATCCCTTTCCCCTGTTTTGGTTTTCTCAGACACACAGAACTATTCTTAGAAATCCCGTTGCTGGCCTCATTATCTACTTTGTCTATCTTGTATTGTAGCACTTTATTTTCCTTGAACAACATCTTAAACATGCCAACATATCCAGCACAGCTAATTTACAGACCAGCAAACTTGTTTTCAGCACCTTCTAATCTTTTAGAGAAAGACTCCGCTTAATTTTTTGTAGCAGAGCCAATCTGTGAGGAATCTGTTCTTTCATGGATCAAACCCTGTTCTGAAGCACCAGTGTTTTCACATCTACCATACCCATATGCCACACAGGATGCAAAAATGGATACAATTCTACTTACTGCCAGACTGCTTAGGTGGTGTTGGAAGTTTGTTTTTAAACATGATGAAAACAGAAGTCCTGCTTACCCCTCTCTCCAGTGTCACCTCAGCAATCATAAGAAATTTCCGAAAGAGGTGCAGCCAAGCAGACAGAGACAAGTGACTGCATGGTCTGACTGTCTCTCTGTGAGCTGATGGGGAGAAAGGAATGACCCTCGGGCCTGTGTTTTTGAAAGCGTAACAGATAAAAAAGGAACTAGTACATTTAGAGAATTAGTCCTTTGGGGACTGTTAAAACCTGTGGTGCAGGTGAAGCCCCCAGCTCTGGATGCCCTTATGACTGGAAGTTTGGAGGACAAATGTTGGAGGGGGTGTCACTGACACTTGTCTTTAGGTGTATCTTCAGTTCAGATGAACCCTCTCCTTGGCTGTCAGGGCTGCTGTCAGAGGCACCACAGAGCTGGGTTTACCTTTCATCTGATGCAGTACTGACACCCTTGTATGAAAAGCTTGGGTCTTGTCTTAAGGAAGTGAGCAAGTGTCTGTTGCAGACTTAGAACAGCCACTCTCACCATTTAAAATACACATCTCTGCTTACCATACTCCTGGTTGTAGAGGACCTCTGAGACTGGAGAGCACCAGGAACACTAAACCTGTGCTGTAGGGTATATTGCATGCAATTATGGGTCTAAAAATTCCAGCAATGTATCCAGTATCTGCTGCTCCTCTCACCTTGTTCAGCCCCCAAAGAAAAAAACAAATGCTTTTTTCTTTCTATGCTAATTGGAGTGAGGAAGAAGATAGCTGGTAAAACCTACTGATAAGATTTAGACAGAGGTGCCAACAATTCCCAAGAAGATGTGGAACATAAAATGTAAAGCTTTTCCCAGAAGAGCAATTTCTAACCACACTGCTAATTCTTCAAGACAAATGCAAGAGAAGTACTTACTGTTTACTCTGTTAAATAAACATCAGATGCAGCACAGACCTCCTTTACTCCCAGGCATGAACAGGGACATTGCTGTGATGTCAAATTTGTCCACCACTGCTCCAGCATGTTTTACTTTCTAATTTATGGGTTGTCATTTGTTATGCAGTTTCCCTGTTCCCAGACCTTCCACACAGCCCATTGCTAATGAGCTCCTTTTCCCTGAAGATAAGTATTGATAAATGCTGGGCAGGCAGCAGGCTGCCCTTTATAGAGAGGCTTCCTCCCAGTAAAAGCTGTAATGGCAGCAGATGTATTGTAGAATCAAATGGGATCAATATGTTCTGCTCAGATTGAAGACAGTTAGGCTTACTCTGAGCAAAGCAGAGGTGAATTCCAAAAGAGATGTTCCAGGTCTCGTATAATGGGGATTATGAGGCCACTGAGCCATATAAGATATTTTAAAGCCTATTCAGCAAGCTTGCTGGCAAGCCTGCTGCATAATCAGGTATCAAAGGGCCAGTGGTGTGGAGTCCATCCTGATAGCTTCCTCTACTGTGATATTGAATACAGGAGCATCCACAAGAGCTTTGGAGAGTGCTACAGGAACTGCCCTCTGCCCACCCTGCCCATGAGGGCATTGCCCTTCCTGTGGTGTTCCTGTCAAAATCAGAAACTGCCACAAGTGACTCATTTTCCATGAGTGATGAGGCTTCGAAAGGAAGATATAAAAAGAGTTAATGGAAGCAGGGGGACGTTTCTGAGTCAGTTGGCCATGTAAATTTTGAGTGGGGCTTCCCAAACATAACTTCCAATATTTGAGTTAAGTGAATTAACAAGGAGCTATTGAAGCAATGAGAAATGAGCACTGGATATTTGGCTGCCACGATGTGGTTTTGATCACAGGCACATTGGAAGGACTGTACAAATTCCCTTTCTTTACTAAGTCTTAAAGTACCTAATTTGTGTTTTGGGTTTTTTTCAAACTTGTAAGATAAAATATAACTACCCTTTTTTTGTACTGATTTTTTCTCATCCTCTCAACACTCCTTTCCTGTGACATGACCTAATTTTGTCTGCGCTCCTGATGGTAAATGGAAACATCTTGGGAATGCAATATGGACACAGGCACAAACAGCACAAACTTTAAAAGCAAGGAGTGATCAAAGACAGTGCTGGCTAACCACTGAACAGCTTCTAATTAGCTTTCAGCTATCTTTATAGAGAGCAAACTGAATGATAAGGAGTAATTATTCATACATAGGCCACGTAATTTAGACAAATAACTTGTAAAACACAGCAATCAACCTGCATTGCAATCTCTTTTTTAATTAGAATTAATATTTGGGATAGGTGGGAGGGTCCTTCTGATTTAAAAGTGGGGAAAGATGTAAGCTATAGGAATTAGAGAGGAGAGAGCATAATAATTCACTTGCTTATCTAGATAAATGTGAGCCAAATGCGGCATTCTTGCCTTACTGCATCATTGCAAAGAACTAACCTTGCCACAGAGGAGCTTGAATATCCTTCCCTGTCTCAAAGTAGACACACAAAATAGAAAATATTCAGGATGGTTTCTCCCAGTGTCACATCATGTGAAGCAAGTATTGCACAGTTAATTTGCTTTCAGCACTTATTGTAAAAGCCACTAGACCTTCAATGCAGAATATGACCATCTCTATTTCCAGGATATTAGCATATATTTGTTGGGTGGTACTTTATTTGTTTCTTTCTTTCTGGGGTTTTAAACATTTCTGTCTCCTTCTTGATATTTGCAGAACTTCCTAATTAATGTGTCATGCATATTTAGTTAGCGTGCTGTGTGCTTCCTCTTAGAGATATTAATAAAGATGTTAAATAAAAGTGGCTCAAAGTATTTACCCAGCAATCACTTGCTCTTTGCCCTTATAAAGACATTTATGACAACACACTCTATCCATTGTATTTTTTCTCTCACTTAATATTCTGCTGCTATATTGGTCTTGGCTGCTTCTAATGGAATCTTCCTCAAATTATAATCGAGAGTCTGATATTAAGAATCTGGACTTTTGTATATAATTGAAGTTTTAAAAATCAAATTGAACTTATGTCATTTGGATTTTTCAGCTTGTGTAAAGCAATGTGACGATTTCTCCACTTGCAGCCTTGGTTGCTGCTGATTGCTGTGTGTCATGGCAAGCCCCTTCATTATCTATTTTGGCTGATTGCTTCATTGCTTCCTAAAGGTAGTTTTATTGCACCATTCTTGTATGCATCTTTCCCTCCCTTTCAATGATTAGCCATACCTTTGCTTTCCTGCTCCTCCCACAGCTTGTTGCCAATTCCCGCTCTGCTTAATCTTTGGAAATTACTCAGTTGTTACTCATAATTCAACTGATACTGAATTATTTTGTTTCTGTTCAGTAAATATCAACTCTCAATACTAATACATCATGCTTGGAAAAAGCAATTACCATTCAATTATAGATACAGAATCAATCTTCTGTTTATGATGTTCCTGAGAGTACTCACTGCAAGGAAATTTTTTTAAAAGATTTTTTTATCAGTACAATCTCACTTTTTAAAGGCTCTTCATGAATGCAATATGATGATAAATCATGGGAAAACAGAGTACTGTTTGAGGATGCAAGTATGGTTTAGATGAACAGTGCAAATACTTGTAGTGCAGGCTGGGTTTTCACTATGTTAAGGGAACCGGGGACTTTACATAAACTCCAACTAGCACAGAATGTGGCTGCCAGGTTTCTTATGAAAAGGAGATGACAGGAGCACATTCGATTTATTTTGAAAATGTATTGGCTGCCAGTCAAATACCATACTGGTTTTGAAATTGCTTTTCTTGTTTTTAAGGTGTTACACAGTCCCAGCCTATCTATTTGACAGCCTTTGTCCTCACATTCCTGGTCAATCTCTGTGATTTACTCAGTTCCAAGAGTCCACTAAAGACCAAGGACTTTAATTTTTTTACTGACAGTTTCTATCTACTCCAGAAGTTAAGATTGTCCCTGATTTTCTCTGCAGCCCTGATGGAGAATTTCCCTGAGCCAGTGGAGCAGTGGCTGTGAGCTGGAGCCTTGTTGAACTCATCTCTCAGGATGACATTGTCTGCAGTTGTTTTGCACTGCACAGAGTAAGAGAAGAACCAGGCTTTTGCTTGTTTGAAAGTTAAATGCAAAGTGGTAACTTCTTTTTCCAGTTTAGCTTTTCTGATGCATTGATTATACTTAAAAAAAACAACAAAAAAAAACCCCAACCCAAACCACCAGAAAAAGACCCCAAGCTGCTGAGGGTTAGTTTTCTGCCAGTCATTGTGCAATATTTTCATGACAGCTGGTAGAAACACATTTTTTTGTCCTATGTCAGACTTCATCTGATTTTTTCATTCAATTATTATGCAGGAAATCTTTACAATTTATGACAGGTTTTTATTTTGTAAAAAATTAATGTCAGATACGCTTGTGAATTCGTTTCTCCACCACATTTTTTTCTGCTTTTATTGTTTTCTGCTTTTTTTCCTTTGCTCTCCTTTTTTTGCCCGCACTTTGGATAAAGTTCTCCAGTCATGATTTTACATGTCAAAAATGCCTTTTTCTGCCTTCCCACTCACACATATCGAGAAACATTCCAAACTTTTGATAAATTAGAGTGGTAATGTTGTAATGCTCCACATTTGACCATGTTTCTTCAGCTTTGGAAAAACATTTGAACCCTTTGGAGTGTGCAGCTCTTAGCATGACAGTGACATCAGGGGAGAGGGGAAGAAGAAGAAGAGGAAAAAAAAGAGAAAGGAGCCAGTATTCTTTCTCAAGGACATGCATCTATACATCAGCTTTTCCTTTTTTTTCCTTGAAGAAACTTTTCTCTAAAAAGACAAACTCACCTTGCTTCCTTGCTTTCTCCACTAAGCAGGTGGTAGATAGGACTGAAAATTTTTGGTTTATTTTTACAACCACTTTGTTTATTTTCTCCAAGTCACTAAAGAACTTGATTTATTCTTTTTTTTTTTCCCTTTATTTTTTTCCCCATAAGGATATAATCTTTCCTGCTGTTGTTTAATGTTTTACAGTTTGATTAAGTCCATTCCATAATTTTAAAGCCACAAATAGGCATTTTTTCCAACTCAAATAAGATGGTAGCTTAGGATAAAAATAAGCCACTGCCAGTGCCACCCACTGCCACCCATTACTGTGACCTGAGTGGGACCTGAAACCTCTCCACCTGCAGTGCCCCAGCTGCTGAATGATGCCTCTGTTGGCTCTTGTTTTTCAGGGTTTTGAACTTGTGAGATGATTTTTTGAAGACATGGATATTCAACAACATCAGCTTAAAAACTCCCAAAACTTAAAAAAGGAGGTGATTACTGGCCAAGTCTTTTATAGGCAGGTACCAGGCAGAAACAACATGAGTTATTTACAGTTGTGCTACCAGTTAAGTACATGGGAAAGTAAAAATAAGTGCCCTCTGTGTATTCTTGCCTTTTGCATGTAGAACGTAGTTGTACAAAAGTAATAATAATGAATCCCCGCTTTCCTATTTGCCTGACCACTAAAAATGCTTTTCTCCCTGGGGAGACAGACCAAGATACTTTGCCAAGGGTGTGTTTTATTTCTCTTAGTACTTCTGCTGCTCTTCTTTCTTAAACCAATGTGGTGTATACTCATAATTTTTATAAAGCACAAAATAAGTATAAACATAGCTGTGCATAGTTACAGTTCTGCAAAACCAGGTTCCTTTCCAATAGCTTCTGTTCCCTTCGCTCCTGCTCTTATTTTTTAATTTTTCTTGGACAGATGGTCTTGCCTTTATTCTTCTTTCAACATGGCACAGTAAAGTTGCTGTCCGGTTCTGTTTTGTTTAAGATGTGTGTATGAATTTCATACTGGTACTAAAGAGTGAATTTATGGTGCTGACTTCTTTACAGGACCACGTCAATACCTCTTATTTCATATTGGCAATATCCCTTCCATGTTACACTTACTCCTTCACTGAGGAGCAGTAATTTTGCTGATTTACTAAGCTTGGTGATGTGCAGAAATCAAGGGAAAGATGAGATACTGTAAAGTATTTCTACTTGTGGTCTAACTGGAATATTCAGAACTCTCTGGGGCAAAATTGGAGTGCTTTGGGAGTAAAACAGATTTTTTGTTGTAGTTTTGTTTATTTGGATCAAAATTAGGAGTAGTTTGCCTTTGTGTCTTGCAACACTTGCAACAAGTGGAATGGGTCAGGGAGTGTTATCTGAAATAAATCTGTCTTTGTCCAATTTCTAGATGAAAAGCAAGTGAATGAACAAATGTTCTGCATTAGCAAGTTTTTCATAGTCTTTTATGTTTGTTAAGTGCTTAAAATTTTTTCCTCAAATTTACTCTTTGAATCCTGAATTATCTTCAGTCCACCTCAACAATTATATGCCGTGCAGTGTTCCAAAGACAGCAGCAGCCTCTCCCATGGTGGGATGCCAGGATGAGAAAATAATAAAAACCATCCAAACATGCAAAGAAAGGATTACTATCTTTCTTAATGTATGCTTTTTCCAAGCAAGGAACCAGTATTTGCAACAGGGGAAAAAGCCTTATAAAATAATACCCAGATGCTAATGGCTTAGCTCCCTTTTTGGGTAGCTTAATACATAATAATAATCTTCTGCACAAGCTCTCTTTGAAATTCAGATTCCATTGCAATGAACTGCTCCTGTCTCAAAAAGAAAAGCTGTAGTACCAGATGGGAATGAATAAAAACCAAATATATCCAACAAAGGCAGTCCTGAGTTTGACGTAAAGTTTACTAGCAACAAGTAGAAAGAACATAAATACAATGTACTATAAATCAGTATAACTATAGAAACGCCATTAGAGGGAGCTCTGTTACTTAGGCCAATAGTTTCAATCTGACAGGCTGGTAATCAAGCTGCAGATTTGATTAAAAAATAAAATAACTTCAGCTCTGTGCACAGCCATCTAAGAGCGCTGTGAATGTGGGTATCTTTCTTGCTGAAAGAGCACCTTGGTGTCAGGCTGCTCCATATAACAATAACTGTAGAAGCAGGAGCTCTAAAACTGACTCAGTCTTTTCATTTTCCTTGTTCTCCCCTCCCTCCATCTTCCTCAAAGTACTCAGCTATTGGCTTGAAAGTAATTTTTCTTTAGTCTTTCAAATATGTGCTGTTTGTCTGCTTTTATTTTTTTTGTGCATAATCCAGATGTATGTGTACAGTAACTGAGCATAGGAAACTGTGGGGCTTGGGATTGGAAAATTTGTTCTATAAAGTTATCTCTATGGAATGCAGAGTTGAAAGGAAATAAAAATGTTTCTTATAATTAGCTAGTGATGAAATGTAGAAATAGTATAGAAGAAGTGAGAAAATATTACTATTCTCTTACTATATATCTGCTTTAGAGTGCATGAGGTATAATTCTGTATCACTGTGGTATTTTTACACTGCTTCTTTTTCTTCTTTTTCTTTCTTTTCTGAATCTTATAAATACTTCACATAGTTTATTAATTGGTTAATACTAGTCATTGAAAAATTATTCTGTTTGTTTCTTACCAGCAGTAGATATGATTAGATTTCCCCACCTTTGGTCTACATAGTACTTAATGCTTGTTCTTGAAGGGGGTTTTTGGCTGTCAGTTTGCTTCCTTCCTCATCCAGTGATGCTTAACCCAAAATCTGCAAAAGGGGAGAATTCTAAAATAGCTTCCATTTTATTTACTTTGTAAAAATAACCTAGCAGAGAAAAGGGATTTAACTTGGGTCACTACCAGGGAACAGGTTGCAGTGAACATTAATCTCTTGTTTCAGATAGCAGCATGTCCATGCAGCAGTTCAGTGTCAGGCACAAATTCTCAGGAAAGCAGGCTTTGCTGGCTCTGCTGTTGACAGAACAACTCCTATCTCACAGGGAGGCTGCTTATGAAGATACCCTGAGATGGGATCATTCTCAATATTTTAAATTCTTGATCCTAGAAAGCCAATAAATTTCATCTATCTAAAAGCAGAAGACAGGAGAAATAAGTAAACAGAGAGGAAAACTGGGCTCAGTTTCCTATGTCCAAGTGGGAAGAGAGGAGCTCGGGTGTTTGAGCGCAGAGCCAAGGCAGCGGTGCTGGGCTGGGCTGGAGCAGCAGGCAGTGCCTAGCACGGGTCACAGCCCAGCCAGCTCTGCTGCAGCAGCCAGACACCGCTGGGCACTGCGCTGGGGAGAGCTCCCTGCTCTCCTCGGGGACTCTGCGCTTCCCAGTCACATCCCAAACCAGGACATTCATTGCATTTGAGCACTTGACATGAATGAGTGAACCAGTTTACAAAATGGTGCAGTCCCTGACTAGCTGCCACAAGTGTAATATTCCTTGAGCTCCTGAATAAATCTGGACTGACTGAAGAATACCATCCATATCCGAGCAAACAGCCATTAGTGCTGGGCTTCGTTTCCTCCTCGTGTGTGGCCTCTCTCCTTACACTTGTGGTAGCTTGTCAGCACTTTCTTTAAAGGTAACACAAAGCCCCCTGAACCTCCCAAACAATGAAAAATGAATTACTAGAAAGTATAATAAATAAGAATCGCCTCTTAAATCAGTCAGAGGCTTTGTTAAAGGAGTCCCAGAGCCTTTTGCATTTCCAGAGCTGCTGTGAAGAGAGTCAGGTCACCCTATCCTAAGGAAAGGTGGCTGGGGCAGTGGGGAAGGGGGATTTCTTAATTTATTTTTTTTAATTGTGAGAGGACAGAACAACAGCATTCAGGGGAATGAGTCACAGTGACTGACTCAGGGACTCAGGAATTACAGAAAAAGCTGTGAAATAAATTTTAATTATAAAAGGTGGTGTTTAAAATTAATTAGTCTAGATAACCTGGTGGCAGCATCCTAGCACCTTGGCTCACACTGTGGAGTGCCTAACCCAGGAATGTGTATTTCCACTGACATGAAGCGCTTGGCTCTGCTTTTTTATTTTTTCTTTTCTGGTCCCCTCCCAGAAATCTGTGGGACTATCTCTGAAGCCAGATCCCATACACTGGTAAGATAGCCAAGATCTGGTCCTTACGAGAAACTGAAATATTTCTTCCTGAAAGTCAAAGGAGACATGAAATCTGAGTGCTGACAAATGTGGGCAATATTGGGAAAAATGTTGAACGAGAATAAGAAATTAGTTAATAACACTGTTATTTACTTTGTCTGAATTTCCTCACCCTCCCTGGCAAATATTTTTTGCATCAGAAGAGAATCTGGGTAATTTGAGACTTCAGTAACTAATGGCAAATACAGCAGAACACCAGAGGCAGTGCTTTTCTGCATTTATTGTGGAGGAGCACTGGTTGCAGGCAATTGTATTGATCCATTCAGCCACTCATTTCACTGCATTGGAAAATGAATTCATTTTGACAGGCTTTGGCAAGAACTCATTAGTCTGTAGCTTAATGCTTAGTAAACTGTCATCTCCCCTTTAACAGTGCAAGAGCAATTGCCAGACAGCCTGGGGATGCAGGGAAATCTGAAGACTTCATTTTTATCAGAAATTAGATTAATAAAATACCAGATGATATGGGAGCAAATGAACAGAAATGCATACATGAAATAAGTATGCAGACAACCTACCTGCAAAATGAGAAGAAAAATTCTCAAAAAATTGAAGAGAGGAAGATTGGAATTTAAACCTATATCAGAAATTTAGATGTGGCAAAAGCATGAGCCACTGTTCAAAGGTCTTGAAATATCTTCAAAATTTTTTAAGTCAGGTTATTCCTGGTGGTTTTAATGGCATAATTTCCTGTACTCTAAACCCATAGTGTTTAAACCTTCTTAGCATGTTAATTATCAAGATTTTGGGAATGTGAGGAAAAAAGCAACCTGCATAGAAAAAGCCATATATGCAACACTGCTCTGGTAAATGATTTATTGGCTTCTTTTCCTCCCTGTATCTGCTTTCAGATGCTGAGATCAACCATTACTTTGAACAATAAAAAGGATTTTCTCAGGCTGTGGTAATGCTTTAAATACAGAAAGATCTTTTCAATAATTTTTGTTGTGTTTTCAGATGTGACTATATGATATTATATTTTACATGTTTCCCAGCAAAGCTCTTGACTTCAATTTAAAGTGCCATCTGAAAAAAAAAAAAAAAAAGAGGAAATGCGCTGTGTAAAATTGATAATCCCACTTCTGTATCTATGGTATTTACTCTGCCAGATGTTCTGGCCTTTTTGTGTCTTCTCTTTGTGAAGTTTTCCTCTGGGTAAAAGTATAGGAAAGATGTCCATAGGTGGTACTTGAAAAAGTCCTGCATGAACATGTGGGAAACAGTGTGAAACCGGTTACCACTGCTATATCAGAGGATTATTTTTTCCTTTTTGTTCTTATTCCAGCTTGTCATCAAGCTGTTGTCCAATTCTCTCACTTGCAAGTAAAATTAATTTCTGCTATGTTTTATGATAGAAGACAGCTTGATGAGATCACATGAGGATCCTAGAGACTCTTCCAGCAAGCAGAATGAAATGGCAGTCCCGTGCAGCTGAACCAGGTCCTCTGTCTCTTTATGCAGCAGGGACCTTTCCCTAGTGCAGCTGTCCCATCACAGCAAATGCAGAGGAGCAAAACCCAGCCTCCAAATGCTTCTTCCCTTCCCATCTTCTTCAAAAGAGTTTGGGCCTCCTGAAATTGCTGACCTGTGGCAGATTATGGAGAAAAGCAGCAGCATATCTTGGTGGTGTTTCCTACGTGCAGTATGGTGAAACTAGAGAGAGTTAATGTCTGAAGCAACATTTATCTGTGGGATTGCATGGATTGTCTGTGCTAGAAGAGATTTGGCAGTTTGCTATTCTGGCAAACTTTCCTAGTGTAGCCACAGCTTATACTGGCAAGCTAGTGTTTTGTCTGTATGTACTTTATACCAGTTCCCTGAATGAAATGTGCTATACTGGCAGACTCCTTCCCCCTCCCACCCACACACAGCAGCATCTACTTTGGCATTCAGTACACAGCAGCAGTTTTGACTATAGATTTATTAGTGTAAGAAAAATCACACTCCTTGGTAAAAAGGGGGCTGAAAGTGTGGAAAAATTGGATAGAAGTCTGTCTTTGCACTGTAGATATATGGGAGAATTGTAATCCTGTGTATTTGGTAAAACGATTTACCAGTGCCACTGGTGCAAGATTAGTACTCCAAGAGTTGTACCTGCACTAGTTTGTTACTACACTTTCCAGGTGGAGAGCCTGGAGGGATTTCTTCTCTGGGTTGCACAAGACTGGGGGGTGAGAAACTATGGCCATTGATCAGTTTACTCTTACAAATAACCCTCTTTTCCCTCACAAAACCCCCCCTCTTTTCCTGAGGGGATGTGGAGTTTGAAATGCTGATGGCACAGAAGCCCTTGTCTCTGTTATCTCATTTTATGGTTCTCTTTGAAGGGGAGAATTTCCCTGCCTGTGGCTGAGATAACAGAGAGATGCTAAGTGGTGGGATTTTTCACAGCACTTGACCATATGCAATAAAAGGTCAATTTGGACACACATCCCAGTGAACTTGGAAACATCAGAGTTTTGCTGGTTTAATGTGGAAATCAAAGTGTTTCAATAGCTCTCCCAGCAGAGCTATTACCTCCTAACTGCTTTTTTCTTCATTTGCCCCCCACCTCTTAAAAGCACAATGCCTTACTACTTTTAAGTTTTGAAAACTGTAACTGGGTGGACTGGGATTGATTCTTGCCTATCTCTAACAGGAGAAAAAGGCTTCTCAGGTGAGGGAATGTGGGGACCAAGGCCCAAAACCCCAAATTATCCATGAGACGAGCAGAAGATCCTCTGGACTCAAAATATTTTAGGTGTCAGGGTTCTTTCACATGGGCTCCAGTCACCACTGGAGAAAGACTCATGAGAGAGACCCTATAGGAGTTAGGGAGCAAACTTCACTGGGTTGAGAAATTAGGGGGCTGAAAATGGAGACTGGGAGAATGCTCCAAGAACTGGGAGTATTCAGCACTTTCCCCTTTTTGTTTGTTTGTTTGTTTTTCTTGTTTATTTGTTTAGTGATTTTTGTTTGTTTTGGTTTGTTTTCTAATTTTTATTTCCCTGTGTGCCAGCTGAAAGACTGCTGCAGGCTGAAGGTGGTTAGATCCACCCTAGTATGGCTCTTCTTATGTTCCTGTGTATATGGGGTTAAATCAGCACAGAATTCAAATTTCTAGAGACAGAATATTTCCATCTTGTAATGTTCCTACCATTTAGCAGTAGTTTATTCTTTGCAGAAACACTCAAAAATTAAGGTTCCTATCCAGGTACCTCCTTGATAAAGAATGTTTGGCACAGTTAAAATTTTCAGGTTTTGAGTAATATATTGCTAGGAACTGGAGATAGCAGCACACAATAAATTCTTTTTTGGTTTTGGCTGGGCACCTAAAGCCATCTGACTGAGTCTGGAAGGAAGTTTGGCATTGCTGCTATTTAGAAGATTGGCTAATGCAAGAACTTGGAATATAGAAACCAAATCAGAAGAAATATTTCATCTTCATAAGGTGGTCCCTAGGCTCAGTCCTGAAGCCTTGCTCATGCAAAACCAACACCGCAAACAACTTATTCATATTAGGGGGAAGATCTCATGATTGGGCCATTTGCTTGTCAGGATCAACAGTATTTCTCCAGCTGTTTGGGCCCCTGGCATGTCGTCACTGGGCTGTTTCTGCCTGTTGAAATCACAGGTTGGTCAGCACGAAGGTGCAGAGGGCTCAGGTTTGCTCAGGACCCAGAGTAAAGCACACACACGGCTCTCCCAAAGTCCTCGCAGCCCTGGTGCATGGACAACCTTCTGCTCTGGGCTGTATCCTGTGCCAGGCTGGCTGCCAGCAGCCCAGGCTTTTACCAGATTCAGCCCCCATTTCTGTTCCATTGTCTTATTTTTACTTATTTCTAACTCTGCCACTTTCCCTTGTCCTGCTCTTCCTCCCCATGGCCTTTTTTTGTCTGGTTTTGTGTTCCCTCAGTCTCAGAATGGGACAGGGCAGTGCCAGTGTGGCTGCACTGGGCTGGCTGTGGTGGTGGCTGGGGCCGGCAGGGTCTCGGGGACCCCTGGTGACACCAGCGAGGTCAGTTCCATTTTGGCTCTCGGCTCGATGCTTCCTGGCCCCGGGAAGGGAGCGGGGCCAGGTCCTTCCCTGCCACGAGGCTTTTTTGGCCAAGAAGCCCCTTGGAGCACAGCCTTGGTTATGAGCTACTCCCAGCCCCGCTTTGGCCTGTGGGGAGACCTTTAAAGCCCTTTTACATCAGCCAGGACATCGGGATGGGTGGAGACAGCTGATCCCAAAGGGACACAATGTTCCCCATGCTTGTGCTGGGTGATGCCGTGAGGCCTGGCAGCCAAGGCTGCAGCGCAGGCCTGGCCCCGCCGGGTGGCCATGTCAGGGCCACAGGAGCGGCTGCTGGGGCTGTGGGGAAACACAATCCGCTTTCCATTTCGTCAGCACAAATTGCACCACTTCTTGCTCCCTGTGCCTCTAAAAGTGTGGTTTGCCTTAGTTTGGAAGATACCTTGCCCTCAGCAAGTAAATAAACGCCAACTAAAATAAAAAGGAAGCACAAAGCAATAATGAGGCTGCCACGCGCTGGCTGTCGGAGCCTCTGGAGGCTGGACTGGGGGAGCAGTGTAAGGGCTGGAGTCTCTTTTAGATCCCTTTGAGCTCCAAACTGCTTGCAAATTTACCTAAACACTTGAAAACTTAGTGTTAGTTTTACTTCTTCACTCCCTCACTACCATTTCTTGAAAATGTTTAAAGATTCCATCCCTATTAAATGGATGTATCATAGAAAGAAATATACCTTACCACTGAAGGACAGGATATCTTTTGGCAGAAATTTCTCAAAGCAGATGGGTTTTTTCCCTAAACAATGAATTGTTCCTAAAATAAGCTGTAGCAAATAAGAAATGCTTATTTTTTTAAGCACAAAGTTAAATCCTTAAGTCCTAAATAAACAGAAGGAGATTCCACTATAAATGGAAAGAGCCTAGAAATAACTTTAAAGGGACTTAATGTGTGAAAGATGACTTCACATTAACCACACCAACTACACACTTGTTAGGAGAAAAGAATTATGTAGCACATTGCTCACCTCTGTTTGAATAATTTGCTTCATATGTTTTCCTACCAAGATAGTAGTAGGTTAAACACTTAATTTATTTTTGCTCTATACTCTTGTTCTCTCTGATGCTTCATGCCAAACTGCTGTGGTAAAAAGAAGTCAAATATATTAAAGATGTATATTTTAATTAAAAATATTAGAAGAAACATATTAGTGTTCCCTTTTTTTATTAACAGCAGATTGTTGGCTGACGAGGCAGTGAAGGTATTTATTTGGAAAACATATGTTATGCTATGGAGTAATACTCCAAGTAGGACATTGCATTTGATAAGTGGTTCTGTTGGCAAACTTCTTCACTTCACTTCTGCTGTGTCGGAGCACTGGGGGGATTCTCTCATGGTGCAAACTGCCAGTGCCCTACCAACACTGATCCTGAAGTCACAGCGACCAACAGGCCCACAGCTGGTGTGAGCAGAAAGAAATCAGTTCTATGATGAACTAATTTAGGGTTGTTATCTCTGAAATGGTCAGAAGAAAACAAGGCAATGACACATTGTGCATGCCAGCTTTTTTCTAGGGTTTAACTGAGATCTTAATTCCATAAAAGTTGTTTTTCTTTTAACTTTTTAATAGCTTAATTGACTAAACCAGGCAAGAAAAGTAATGAGTGGTCACAATAATATCAGAGAATTATAATAGAAAAGGTACAGATACAACCTGGGCTATTTTTATTATTTTCTTCCCTTCTTCCTCATCTTTATCAGTGTGTTCTAAGTAAACCTGACATATTTATATATGTGAAACAGATGCAAAATGAAGCAGTTTTGTCTTCAGTTATGACCATGTTTTTTCAATCATGGACATGATTTATGGAAATGTTCTTTGCTGTAAAAAATTTCTTTTAAAATACAAACCACATTAATTATAAATCTAGCATTCAATTTCTTTTGATACTTTGGGGAGTGTGGGGAAGTAAATTTTTAATGCAAATAAACAGTTTCTTTAAAAAATCAGTATTCATTAAATGTTGAGATGAAACCAGCACAGCACTTCTCAGTGAAACTACTAGAGAATTCAATTAGATGCTGAGAAAATTAGCTCTCTTTTTGCAATAATATTATATGTTTCAGATTTATATCTACTATGGTATATTTGGCACCCCTGGGGCCAACCAACTGTGAAAAGCTGTTGCTGTTGGCTTCTTGGCTGGTCAGCCCCTTCAGGGTTGAGCTCAGTTTACTGTGGAATAAAACTCTAAACATTTCAGAATTCAGCAGACTTGTGCAGAGGTGTAGGAACTGCCTGAGATTGAGCCATATCTCCAGTAGAGACCATGAGAATTTGTAAGATCAGCAGCTGGAGAGAGTTTTTTAATCCTGGGCAGGGCCAAACTATATAATATCCCCAGCACTGCCAACTATGATGACTTCATCACATCTCTTACAAGGCTCAGGATTTTTCTTCACACCTCAGTTCTTGAGGCATGTACAAATCTAAGTTAAACAGAGTTTCTAGAGCTTGTGATTACAAACAGAAGCTTGGAAATGCTAGCCCTGGAGGCTGAACACCCAGAAAGCAAATAAAACAGTCTTAAATCTCACATTAAACCATTCTCCTGATTTTGGGGGTCTCATTCATAACTTCTGGGTGCGTAGATCTGGTTATACCACAAATTTAATTCAGCTTTACGGAATGAAACCCTCCTGACAAGAGGTCTCTCTGGTGCTCTGGTGGGCTGTGGTGAGCTGCTGCTTCTCTTCGCTGCCTATTTTTACCTGCTATTTCTCATTAAAAGAGAGCTGAAAACACTTGATGTGTTTTGACTGTATTCCTGTCACTCATGAGCAACTACCGTGCCTTGAGCAGCATTGTGGGAGTTAAATTCACATGCTCATCTTCTCCCTATCCATTCAGTTAACTACAGGATATTCTCTCAGCCTGTTTCATACAGTGAAGTATTTTTAAGATGCCCGTGTAAAGATCATTTCCAATGCTGGTATCATGATGTTAAAACTTCTCCTTGCAGTGGAAAAGGAAGTGGTTTTTGCCCAGTCTTTCAAGAGTAGGAAGTGGCAGGAAGAGCTGCTGGAAAAGCTGGGAGAATAGCTTGTGTTCAAATTAGCTTTTTATGAAAGTTACTTCCCCAGCTAGATGGGCTTTGTTGGAGATTGGATCTGCATATAACAGCTTCTGTGCAGCTGAAAGCTCTGATAGCCACAGAAGGGCTGGGGAGGACAAGGGAGGTTTGAAGTCTGTGGAAGGAAGGAAGCCATGAGTCCTGATGTCTGTGTAAAACAAAAGCAGCATTACAGAGTCTACAATTGAACCCCCAATAAACCAATTTTGAAATCCCCGGCTTCCCCTATCCCCCTCCTCACTGTCTCCTTTTGACAGGAGCAGGAGGTGCATCTTCCCAGGAGTGTAAAGATGTCTGGTCTGGAAAACATGAAAGAAGAAAGCTTGCATGTTTATTTTGCACGCCATAGATTTTAGGGCCAGAAAGCCTTTTCTTTTTTTCTAATTAGAAGATAATATCTTGTTAAAAAGTATATGTTCTAAGGCTTCAAAGAGGAAAAAACAAACCAAATCCTCCTCTTGACCTATAAATACAGTTTGAAAAGCTATAACAGTTTATTGAAGTTTACAGTGATAACTTGATTTTGGCCTCAGTCTTGAAGATTTGGGTACTTTGGGAGTTGCAGGAATCTTGAATCTCCCTGGTAAGCTGTGAGAGAAGTATGAGAGCATGGTGCTATGCTGACAGGGTGGAATGCAGCATTCCTGCACATCGGCAGTGTCAAAGAGTGGAGTTTATCGCTGCTGTTTTGTTCTCCTCCATCAGTAAACACAATCTCTCCACTCCCTGAAGTGAAATCAAACCACTGTAAAGAAACTCGTGAGTAACCAGGGTAAAATTTCCACTGAATTAATTATATATCTGGTCCAAAATATTTAAGATATAAACAAAAAAGATAGAATGAGATCAGCCAGCCACACAAACATTTCCAAGATTGTTGTTTTCCAGATAGTTTTTGAGCCACAGCTGACAAAAAACAGGGTGGTTGCACAAAGCTAGCTTTGAAAGAAATGGATTGTCATCAGTTTATGCCAGCTGAGGATACGATCCTGCATATTTTGTCCAATGGTTATGGATATGTTTGAAATATATCCAAATGTCCTTGGAAACTATTTTTCCATCTGAAGTGAAAAGGGCAAAAGCATATCTACAAAAAGTTGAGCAAAGTTTAATAGATGTTCTAATGAAAATAGTCCTACTAGTTTTTAATAAAAGGATGAAGCTTTACATCTACATCCAGTGTCCTTATCTGGATTTCCAGTATATATACGAGAACAATAATTTGTATGACAGTTTTAGTTTTCTTCTTAGATAGCACAGTAAAAGGACAAGTACTCGTAAATCAGATCAAAACCAGAGCTGTTGAAGAAGCTAAAGTCACAGTCATTTGGGAGAGACTAAAACTCCAGACATCTCAGATGTGGTTCAAAGTCTTTATGATACACAGTGTGAAATGTGGGGAGGCAGCAATTCACACAGCAAGAGGTGGAGTGGATGACAAGATATAGTAGAGTAGGTCAACAGTAAAATATCCTAAATCCTAGCTTGGGGTGCATGAGCAAGCTATGGGATGTTGAAAGTTATCTCTTTATGTCTAAAATCAGTGTGCAGACTTTGGGAAGTTTGAGCTATGTTGTTGCACAGCTCCATTTTCTGGTGTTGTGTGAAACAAACACAGGCTGAAATCCCTAAGTTGTTCGTGCTTCACACGCAGACACCTGAGCTCTATTAAAATCATAAACTTCACCTAAGATGCTAGGAATGTCACTTACTGCTCTCCCACAGTACCTGGAGGAAGAAAGTGCATTTAATGTGTTAGACTGCGAAATTCTTCCTCAAGGCACATATTAAATACTGGTAGTATGCAAACTGTATTCATACTTATAGAGACATTTGTAAGAGTGTCTAGAGTGTGTAGTTCCAATGAAGTCTTTGACACAGTTCCTATAAAGGCTTTCCCTGACACAAGGGATTAAAGTCCTTTTGGTGAAAGTCAGTGATAATCTGAATTTTGGGTGGAGGGAACATATTGAATGTTACAGAGTTATATTTCATGTAAGTGACCCTGGAGCAATTGGAAGTTAGAATGTGAGAATTGCTGTATTTTTCTCACCAGGGCATAAACCATTTTTTTATTACATGCATTCTGCTCATGGTCCTGCAAGCCAGATAGCAACTGGTTCTTGTAAAATGCGATTTCTGGTCAAAGTAAAAATCAGTAACAGCATCTTTTGGATTAAGCACATCTTGAAACTGTCTAAACAGTAGCAAATGATGGTTTCTCATTTGTTACTGAAGCCTTGGAAGTTCAGGTTAGATGATAAGGCTGAACTGAAAAAGTACATCAGCATTAGTTCTCTGTCCCAGGTAGCCTCATCTCTGGATTTTTTGAAGTGGCACATCTTATACTGACAAATTGTGAAAAATTCCAAACCAAGTAATTTTTTACAGTGTTTTTCTAGCCTAGTAAAATATTTTTGCTGATGGAGGATACAAGTGCTCCTTGTGTGACCTCTGTAACCTGCTGATACAAGTGCTGGATACCAAACCCAAGTCCTTGCGTGGCCTTGGTTCAGAGCCAGGACCTACAAGGCAGTCTTCTGCACGTCTGGCACGCATCCTTAGCTACCAGACTATTTGTTATTTCTGGATGTGTCCCTGATTTTCATTTTCTAGCTGTCCTGCTTTGTATTAACTAGCTCTTCACTAGGCAGGGAGGGGAAGCAACAGGAGTTGGACACTCCAGCCCTTGGTTTTGTCACTCCCTTGGTACATTATCTAGAGAAACTCCTAAACACTGGTTTATGAAGTTCCTGATAGCAAAGCTGTAAAGCTCCAGCTGCCAAAATCAGGAATTTGTCTTCTCTGTGTTAACTTCAAAACACTCTCTTGCAGACACAGGACTGAACGGCTTTGTGTAGTTTAGCCCCCAGCTGTTTCCTCTTGGCGAGGTGATGGTATTCCTTGCTTCCTGCTGGAGGTCGTCCATATTATATAAATATATATGTTGGGGAGCAAGTCCTTAAATGCCACTATCAGAAGTTAGTCCAGATTGATTGTCCACTTCCTTGTGGCTACGGGAGAGGGTGGTGATGGATTTTTAAACCAGTCTTGGAGCCTAGACTCGGTCCTGTCTCTGAGTACTTAGGCAATTATCTGGAGCTGTTTTTGCCAGCTGTGTACTTCAAAAGGTAACACTTTGAAGTTTCATTAATTCTTGCTTCATAGGACCATAGCTCATAAGTGCATGCTTAATTAGTTCCTGCTCTGTGAGCTGATGCTTAGCACATTTAAAAATTCGTGCTTTTTTTTGTATTACAGCTAGCAAGTTGGTTAAATTTGATATTATGCATTTTGTCAGTTCCCATGGTGTAACAGTTGGTGTAATCTGCAACTTTATTACAAATCCATGAACTTTTAAAATGTTCCTTCTAGCTGGTGCTCTGTTCATGTCCTTTGGGCAAAACAAAACCCTTGAGTGTGGTAAATAACAAGCATTTGAGTAAACGTAATGTGCTTGAGGGAGCTGATGCAGTTTTCTGTGATAGTGGTAAAGATAACTCTGCCAAGTCCAAGTCAGCTCCGTAGGCCCTGGCAGCTGTCTCTGGAGGTAAGGATGAAGCACAGGAGTGGCTGCCTCTCGGGTGGGACACCCTTTCACCACGAAGCCCAGAACCTGCCAGCTGGAGTCTGCTCAGCCAGGAGGGGCTGCCTGGGAACAGGATGTCGTGTGCAATCCTTGTCCTCAGCCCGAGCAGAGCAGAAGGCACCAATCACAAATCACTCCCCTTGTATTTATTTTCACAAAAGACACAGCCTAACTTGCTCATATAAGTACTGATAAAAAGGTTGAGGCTGCAAGTTATGCTTTAAATGACTGGTGTTGATACTTATATATGGAATGAATAATTTTTTTTTAGATTAGCCAAGGACTGTCTTTAAGTTTACAAGAGACCTCAGCAGCAGGTGGGAGCAGACAGCAGGTGAAGATTCATATCTCCCTGCAGAGGCCAGAGCTGTCAGCAGAGCTTTCTGAACATTAGCACCAAATGAGTATTCTATGCAAATAGCACTAGAGCTTCCACCAAGGCTTAAGTCATATATCTGGCACAGTACCTGCAGATGACAATGACTTGTTTATTTTATTAGATCATGTGCTACTCTCCTAAACTCAAATAAATTATTCATTTCTGGAGAATGTCAACAACTAGTGAGTGCTTGAACAGTTCACAAACACTGAATGCTCCCTGGAGGGTTGGATCTGTTATTGCTGCAAACTGGTACATTTATTCATGTATATAACTTATACCAACGAGAGCTATTTCTGCATCTTTCACTTTTGTAATGTTTTTCCTTTGAGCTGGCAAGAGTAAAGTATATACCAATTAGCATGGCCAATGATAAACTAAGTAATATGCACTGCAAAATTGTTTACTATATTTTTCAAGGAAGAGACATAATTACAGTCCAGACTTGGTCTGTACTTTGGATAGCAAGATTACTTCAAGATTGCCTTGTTCATGTCTAAAATGTGGATAATGGATGAATTAGAATAAATCAGACAAGAACACTCAGAAAAGATTTTAGGTACTATTTAGTTTTGTATTTTCTCTTAGTTTCTTTGACACTAATTGGACTGTGAGTGTTATTTCACCAGATTGTTTCTAATTATGTTTGTTTGGATAGCAAATTATCTTTCTGAGGGAAATATTTGCTTTTATGTTGAAACATTTGAACTGTGAAAACTATGCATGGGATTTTTTTTTTCTCACTAATAAGGTGAATTTGCCAGGTCTTCAAAGTGGTTAAAATTACCTAATAAGGAGATGAGAACAGAGATAATATTTTTGAAGTTACGAAGCAGTTGTCAGAGCAGAGAAATGATCACCAGTTTTTCAGCAGCTCTTTTAGAAAAGCTACACAAATGTGACAGTCTGCTCTCTTAAAGGCATAGTAACTACACATTTCTGTATTTGCTTCCAGCCAATTTCCAAAGGTCCAGAGACAAGTATCTCTGCATCATTGTTCTTAGTTGGGGAGAGGGAAAGCTTAAACCAAAGCAGAAGACCTGAAATTTGCCAGCAGCTCCCTGTGAATTAGCAGAGCTAGAAGAGACCAGCAGAATTTATATTTCCCATATATGTTTCATATTATATGACAGAGCCAAGCAGTATCAAACTGTACACACCTCTTTGAGAAATGTGTTCTTTCAAAGAACTCAAATGCCAACTGAAGTGTGAAACAGGAGCTTTTGAGGACAAGTTTTGTCCTTTCCTTGCTAAAGATATCAGTTCGGTACAGAAGCAATGGATTTATGCTGCCCTACTCCAAAACCACAGCAGTCAGGAGACAGTGCAGAGACAATTTCACACAGAGATGTGATTTATCATTGCTTTTACATCACCATTACCAAGGCCACAGATGATGGAATAATAAAATTATCCACACATGTCTATATACTGTCCCTCTGCCAGGTTGCAGCCAAGGTCTGGGTCTGTCGAGTTCAACTTGACTGCAAATGCAGTTCTGACGGTGGCCAGGCATGGCAAGGCATGTTTGCTGACATTCACTGAGCTGTGGATGAGCATGTTGTTTTACCACCACATTAGCAAATGTAAATTAGTCACGTTCCAGAAGTCAGCTTTAATTCGAGGCAGAAAAAGAGATCTCTGTCTGTTTGAAACACAGACACAGCTTTTATTAATCACTAATATTGTAGCTAAGCATGGAAAGTGTTTGTAAACTAAGTAAAATTCTTTAATGTCCATAATGAAGACAGAAATTAATGTGATACTGGTCCTATTTCATATATCATACAGAATTTCTAATTTTTGATCTCAGCTGTTGTTCTTTAAATGTTCAGCCACGTACAAAATGCTTGTATGAAGCCCTTGCAAAACATGAACAAAAAAGCTCAAAAAGGAAAGGGATGTTAAAAAAAAGATATTTCTCTAACAAAGCAATTTACTGTCAGATTATGTTCCTAAATTTTCAGGAACTATCTGTATTAAATACCATTTCAGTTGTATTTACGTCTCTAGTAATTAAATACTTTTTCCAGCATGTATATTAAGCAAAGCAAATATTTTAAGTGTGGCTTTTCTCCTTAACCAAGACCTCTCATATATGAGACACTGTTGTCAGCAAAGGGTCATGAATTAGGGGGGTTTGATAGGAAAACTGGTAAAAGCTCCAAAACTGAGAAAAGGCCACAGTAGTCAAAGACTGAAGTTTTAATGACTTTTTATCTATTGTTAAAAGTTGGATTGTTTAAGTTTTCCCTTAAGTTTCTTTCCCTGAAAAGCACTTCTAAGTACAGGTAAATTGGACAGCCCCATCATTTTGCCAAGGCTGTATTCAGTAGTAGTTTCAGCAAGGGTTTTGTGTATTGAATGTGATATTGAACAAGAAATACTGATTGGTGTTTTCTCTGATATTGCTCTAAGAGTTGTGTGGTGATGAAGAGCATCCAGACTGGTACATATGGAAGACTCTGCTTTTATTCCTGACTCTTCTTCAATACATGTTGTTGAATTGGGTTTATGATAGGCTAAAGAAGATGTACAGCTGAAACACGAATCCAATTGTTTCTTGTGCCCATGGCACAGCCATGTTTCAACCATGACAGCTCAGTTTTTATGAAGAAATGTTTTCCACTGGCAGGAGCAGATGGTGTAGGAGATATTCAGAGAGCCACCCTCAGAGAGTTGCACTGATTAATGCAGAAGGTGCTAAGAGCAGCTCTCTGTAGGAGAGACCAAAGTGCCAAGGTCTAGCTGAGGGCTTGCTTAGCCAGCCAGGTCAGCAGTGTGAGAGAACTCCAGGAACAGGACAGCAATCAATATGCCCAGAATCTGCTGCATTTCTGTGAATTCATGACAAATAATAGTGTAAAACTGAAAACCAAAAAGATGGCACAGATGTGCTGGGTAATGCTCCTACCATAGATGCTGACAGCTACCTCAGACAATCTCAAAGTAAAGCAATTAGGCAAAGCAGGCAAGATTTCCAGAGAAGCTATATTTAGTAAAAAGAGAAAAGCTAAATTATTGTCTCCAATCACTATATTGTTGATCCACCTTTTATCCTGATCACTAGTCTTGTGGAAGAAGTACAATAAATCTGTGAATCAATACATGTGACTTCAGTCTTTGTTCCCCTTCAGCGGGTGTACATGCAATTTTTATGAAATTATTTCTTCATAGAGGAGTACTGAAGAAATATTAAGGGTGGCTCATCCTTTTTGTAACAGGAAAGTCTATCAAAGGTGGCCAGAAACCTTCAGAATCTTGTATGGAAAAGATTTCACAAGTGATAGAGGGAGACCTGGACATCAGTTTACTGTAGGATAAAATGCCAAACCAATGAAAGCCTTGTACCTCCTCTTGCCAGCTGCAAAATGTATATTGGAGGAAATTCTGTCTCAGAGCCTAAGCTTACGTGTGTGGCTGCATTTATGTGAGCAATGAAAATGTTACAGGAGCCCTGGTTTAATTGAGCTCTGTCCTCCACCTACTGCTTGAGCACTGCATTACTGACAGTAATAACAAATTTTGAATACCATTAATGTTGAAGAAGGAGGAATATCTAAATATTAAGTGTCTGCTTGATACACTATTTTAGTTAAGAATTAATTTAGAAAGAACAGATGCCCCAAAAAGAAAAATGTGTCTCTCTCAATTGGAGCGTTAAGAGGATTAAGGATTAAATAAGCACAAGATCAGAGGCTAGACTAGGGCCAAAATAAACAAATCTATTTAGTCAGGTATAATAAGAGGAGATCAGAAGAAATGAGAGGAATTAGAAGACAGTAATGAAGAAGGTGACTTGCAAGAATATTCAAGATACAGAGGTCACAGACAGAGTTTCTAAACCGCAAACCAGAATTTTTAAATGGAGAACAGATGACATGCAGAAAAACAGGCCATGATAGCCAGATGGTAAAATTCTGTGAAGAACTGTCTGAGGATAAAAAAGCCCTGTTAAATAATATTGTTTCGACAGGTGACAGAGAACCATGACATGAAGAGCTGAAACAAAGTTTGCACTCAAAAATTCACGAATAGACTAGTACTTGGTGCCTTGCTAGGCACTAGTCAGGGTGCTAATACATTTTTCCCAGGTTGAATGTCAGTACTAGAGATGATTTGTTCCAAGTAACAACATGGAAGACTTTATATTAATAATCATTCCATTACCAAGAGAAAATACTGGGAAGATTTGTATAACAACATACAACTTTTTGTTATTCTCTGGGATCAAAATCAGCACTGGCAGCTTTTAGAAAAGGTTTTCTTTCAGAGAGGTCAGTGCTCCCCAAAATGTGGATTTTTTTCCCCCACAGAATAATGATTAACTTTGTACCGTGAACTGGTCTCAGACCCAGTTTCTAACATTTCACACAAATTTGTGATATTTGTCCATCTCTTCACAACCAGTGGGTTGTCCATTTTAGGGAAGTGGATTACGAGACAAAACGTTATCCTTATTAAATTCCATCATCATGGAAAAGGAACTCCACATCATATGCAACCCAAAGCAGCATGTGTCAAAAGAGAGCTCTGCTCTTGTCACTCTTACATTGTTTACCATGGTCTTTCAAACTCTGTGCCACACATCCATGTTTCAGCAATCTTTATTTTCTTGCTCACTTCCCCATTGGCACTGAAACAGTCACTAACTAGCATGTAAGGCTCTCTTTAGGGGCCTGGGCACTTTAAATTTTTGGTATTGAAATATTTCCCTGTAGCTATTACCTCAGTTTGATTGAATTCCTGCATATTTGTAACTGCAAATATCTCTAAACACCTAAATATCCTCAAGCCCCTGAGGATCTGCTTCTGAGCAGGGCAAGACCTGATGTAATAGAAAAGGGTCTTACACAGAGTGGGGATGAGTGAGAGCTGAGGAATCCTCTGGAGAAGGAGGTAAGGAGAAGTCCTTCTACCATTTGCCCAGATTTCTGATTAATTCAGCTAAACTGAGTGTAAGCACTTTAAAGGGCAGAGAGCACAAAGTGCAGTGCCCATGTTCCAGATGAGCACTGAGCTGGGGCTGGTGAGGGTTGCTGCCATTCCCTCCTTGCAGAGTCAGGGCCAGCTGGTCCATGGGCATGGTGGGTCAGTCTCAGCCTTAGTCCTGTTGCAGAGGGAGGAAGGTGGGCTTGAGAGAGAGCTCCGAGAGACGGGTGGTCCAGACTCCAAAGAGCAGGAGTCACTGCAGACATCCAAAGATAACTATCTGACTTGTGAGTCAGAACCCAAAGATACCAGGATTAACAAACTTAAAAGCAAACGACTTAGCCAGACAAAGATTGTATATAATCCAATGTATACATAAACGCCTCTTACACTGCCCAACCAGTGAGCCAAAGTGCTTGGAAGTGATTTCTTAGTGGGAAACCACTATATCTGATGGTTCTGAGAGATGGGTTAGAAGGCATGGTGTCTAGTTTCTTGCTTGTGAAACTTCTCAAGCCATTTTGAACACATATTTTTAGCTCAAGTAAAACCAAATTTCAGTGAAGCATGGAGTAAAGCCCTTGTTCTTCTCCACTGTGGGGTTATCCAGCAGAGTGAGGGAAGCAGTTGAGACGATGTGAAGGATCTATACAACCATATGTAATTACAAAATACATATGCAATTGGTGTGTAATCCTAGGCCAGACCAGGTGTCCACTGATAGCAGTAAGTGTAATGTCATAACTTCATACAATCAATATCCAACCTTTAGCAGAATGTTTTCAGGTAGGGATTTTTTCTTCTTTTGTAACACACCCACTCAGCTATATCCACAAGTTCAATCTCTTGGTAATTATGCAGTGTGTTATATGATTTGGATAATTCTAACATACAGTTAAAAAAACAGATCTGATGTGTGATATGTGCATTAATTTCTTCTTCACCAGAAGAGGAAAGAAAAGCCCATCTCCTTATAAATGTGAGAAATGAAACAGCAATGAAGGGTGTACTGGATGGACTTTTTTTTCCTCAGACAATTATTGTTTAGACTCAGCTTCTTTGCTAAGTTAAAGGCTTATTTAATATTTCAACTGCTAACCAGAGCTACTTTGTTAATTAGAGCCATTTCACAGGTGCTTGTACCACTTTATGTCCCAGGAAGACTTGTCTGTGGGATCAAGAGAATTTTCTAATCATAACTCTGAGAATTTGCTGTTTTAATCTACACTGCTGCCCTTTGCTAAGGAATACCCCCACAAGTACTGAACATATATTTTATTATCAACAGCAAGATTATGTCTGTAAGAAGATATTGCATATGTTATAAAAATCCTGGGAATCAGGATCTTTTTGGTCCTACATTATATGCTAATTAATTATTTCTAACGCTTGGCACAAAACAAGAAGAAAGTCTTAAAATCAGCATATCTGATTCGTAGCAATCCAAATATGTAACTAATATCACCACAATATTATGGTTCAAGCAAGGTGGGGAGAAAATAAATTCATAGCTGAACCACTTTAGGGGGAAAAAATTCAAGTTTAATATACCACCCACAAGGAAGCCAGAAGCCATGTTCGCTGTTGTTAAAAAAAAAACAAACAAAACCTCCCAATGCATACTCACCCTTTTGGTGCTATGGATCAGATCCATGGGGTAACGTCATATTATCACACTGAGTGAGTGAAATCATGTTAGCAGGTTTTTATCTGAGTGTTGGTGACACCTAACAGATATTCCTCAGGGCACTGGCAGGTCACAGATTCATTAAAGTGTTTTCTTTCCCAAAAAATTGTGACTCTTAACTGTAGGTAGAAAAATTAGTTTTGCTAATCTTTCTGCTGATGGGCCATTCACACACTGGATCCTGTGAGTACAGATAGAACTCATTAATTGTGATGTAGGAATAATGCACTACAAACCATGGGAGAAGCAAAGAGAGGAAACTAAGGGGCAGGAAGCAGAGAAGCTTGTAATGAGAATCCAAATGGGTAAAATAGCAGTAGAATAGCAGGAGTTGTGGTTACATGGTGCATCCTGACACTCAGCTGTGGTCCCAGGACATTTCTAAGAAATTGCAAAACTCCCATTCTCACAGAAGTGCTTGTTGGCAGAGGAAAGGTTCAGTGATGGTATTTCTGTCAGGAGAAATGCGTGGAGTCTGAGCACTGCATTTGACAGCTGTGCTGAGGATGGCAGCTGTCACCCTGCTGCAGACACAGGCTGAGCAGGAATGGAGAGGGGAAGGGAAAGCTTGAGAAGTTGCTGCCTGGCAGGTAAACATGTGTTGTAGGCATTTATGTAAAGAGCTGTGTTCAACCTTTCCTTTGCTGCACTTTGATGCACTCTCATATCACGTGTGTAAGAGCCCTTGTCTCTGCTCAGATGTAAATTCTCTGGCAGAACTTTTAAAATGGATGTCTTTTTGAACTTAATGGAGTTGCCTCCATGCTTCAGACTGAGCTGGCAGGATTGGAGGCCTGATGGTGTGACAAATAGCAAAGGACCCCTGAAGGGCTGGGGAGGCCGGATTCCAGCTCTCATCAGATGGCACCTCATTGCTGCACAGACACAGGGCAGGGCTTGCACTAATTCTGTCATTTCTCCAGCACAGCTCATGTCTCCTGCTGTCCCCAAAAATAAAATAAAATAGAATATAAAAAAAGAGGAGAAAACAATAGGAAAGCATGTCTCTTACTGTGTTTGGGAAGTGCCAAGCAGCTCGTGGAGGCTGCTGCTGCAAAAAAACCTAGCAAATGACAGTGATGTGAAGTTAATGAGGATCAGGACAGTTGGCGGAGGAGGTTTCAGGCTGCAGGAAGGAGGGGGGCTCTCAGGAGGTCTCGATAAGCATTAGCAGTTTTGGATGCTCAGCCAAAACTTCTGCGGTTTGCCTGTTAGTAGTGAATTTCTTTTTTGTTCAGCCGTTACTTTATACTGTGCGGTCTGGGCAGCAGTTGTACAACAGCATTTAAAATATACAACATGCTGTGAGACAGAATGCAGCTACCTTGTCAAGGATGCCAGCATTAAATTACAAAGAGGCTAGTATGCTCCATATATGGGATATGGCCATTTTGCCTGGAAAAGTCGAGATAGCCAACCTCTGTTTAGGATGCAGCAGCTGCCTGGAGCAGAGTAAGGGAGAGAGAGGAAGGGAAAGGAAAGAGAGGTCGATGATCCCAGTTGGGTCCACAAGAAGTCTGGCCTGGGAGAAAGAGATGTGGCTGGTGATCTTTCTTTGAAAGAGTAAAATGGAAAGAAAAGTAGTTTTATAAATGCCTCCATAATGCTCATCCCAGGAAGGTGCAAGGGCTGCTTGGAGGGTGAATATAGCAGAGACTGTGATTATGGTTTCTGAAGTGAAGCAGTGAACTCTACATTTACCTGTGGGTTTGGCTTTCTGTCCTTTTGTTTTTTAATTTGCTGAAATTGATTTCTTCTTGAAAATTATTGGCTTTAAGAGAAAATATATAGAGTAGGATATTTGAACAGCAACACTGCTGTGACATATCATAATCCTTGGTGTTCGTTTCATAGTAGTTAATTCTGCATTAGTGAAAATAAGTTTCATACTATGTGGAACTAAAGTTACCTCAGAAGCTGTGTGAGAATTATAGAGGAAATCTTAAAACAATCTTGTGAGAGAAAGATAAAAAAAAGACACCAGGTTAACTTTGATCCTGGGAGTCTCCACAGTGCAAATCAAGTGACTTGTCATACAAAGTACAGGTGTACACCACATGTACAGGTTAAAATCTAGTCCCAAGTGCTGTGATGACAGCTCTTTGTTCATAATGTATATATCCAAAAGTGTACTTGTGTGTCTATAAATTCAGGTAGGACAGGTATAGGGGAATTTCTTTCTAAGTTACAATATTGTAAATGCAACTGTGCTCTGTTGGTATCAAAGAAACTCTTCATATGTGAATTTGTCCTAGAGGTTTTTCTTTTCCTTGGAATAATAATTTTGTAGACACCAATATGTAAATTATTTATCTGTCCCACTTGTAGACATAGAGAAAGATTATCTTTCCTGTGGTCTGATAAGAGCAGAGGGAATTATCTGCAGGAGCAAGTCTGATACATGCTGTGGTAAGGATATAAAAGGGCTGAAAACCCCTTGGAGGTTTCACAGTTTTCTAATTGACACAATGCAGTGTAAATGAAAGAGATGAGTTAAAATAGACTGGGAGTTTGAAGAACAAAACAGCCATAAAGCTGTTTCTCTGACACTGACAAAATAAAAACCAGAAACATGCAGAAAGTAATTTTTCCCACAGGTAGCACGGGTTTTAGGTAGTTTCAGTGAGATTTTTTGCTTGCAATTTTTCATAAAAAAAAAAATTAACAGTTTGGGCCCTGTGACTTAGTTTAGCAAGGTCCACATAAAGCTTGGCACAGGATCAAACTTTATGGGCAGAAGCCTTTAGAGAATGTGTGACATAAGGGATTGAACCCTCCATAAAAAGCTCTGCTGCCTGTGTTTTTGAGTTCCACCACCTTGGCTGTGAAAAAAAGGGGAAAATTTGAAGAAGGAGAAAAGTTGTTATGCAAACTCTAGAAACGAATCACTTTGTTGATTTTGTTCATAGTGTGCACCTAGAAGCCCTGAGTCAGCTTCAGGCCAGCACTAGGCACTATATTCCACACATAAAAATAAGGAGATTGCTGTCATCAGGCTCCTACTGGCCGGGAGAGGTTTGCCAAATTGTTCCGCCATAAGAATGCACTTGTTGGCCAGACTGCAAACAAGAGAGAATTTCATAAAGAACCCAGCAGAAGTTTTGCATCAGCTTTGGTTTCTTCAGGCAACAATAACACCAGAACAGAAAATAAAAATAAAAAAGTAAGGTAGTGGCTATTGTGCTTTAAGCATCTTTGGAATTAATTAAAATACATAAAAGTGTTAGCAATGAGCTGTGTCAGCTTTGCTAAAAGGCTGATCAATATTTACATAATTCATTCATCCTGCTGAGTGAGAAGCTGGCAGTCAGAATAGCATCACTTCTGCATAATACTACTGCAACAGGAAAAGGAAAATATTTTCTACATCCTGAAGCAGTTATTTAAGGCCTCTCTACCTCCTTGGGAGTATGACAGAATCGATCAGCCAAGCTGAACAGCACTGGCATTGCAAACATTTATTCATACCATCTGGTACAGAGTCAACTCCAAGTAACAAAGGATTTTATTTTCCCACAAAGGCTGAAGGTTACATAAATGTTACCCACATTCTTGTGGCATCCCAACATGTTATTCTCACGTGCTGTAGAGAGATTGACAATTCCCAGACCAGAACAAGACAGACAGCCACGAAGATTCCTGCAGCACAATTGCTTACTAATACCACTAAATGTACATTTTAGACCCCTTGAAGAGCCTTATTGTGCAGATAATATACATGGCCCAACATGACAGGGAACACCTCCAGTAGTTAAATCCAAGGGTAGTAGTGTAGGATTTTCTACTGATATGGAATGACCACTAACTTGAACTCACTTATGGCTCTGTTTCTTTCAGCTGCTCATAAATTAGCTTGGCATCCTGAACTCATGGAAGTAAGTACATTTCTGATGCTTCACCAGTGTATAGTCACTCACACTTGCTGCTTTTTTTCCTAAATATTCAGATGCCCACACAAAACTTTTTATCCTTCACCATAGCTATAAATATCCTCCAAATGAGTTTTAATACTTAAAAGTTCTGCAAAGGGTTCTGCAAAAAGAAAGGTTGAAGAAATACAGATAATCCTTCAGAGATTTTAATGATGTAGGGGCAACATGTAAAGAAAATATATTTTCATAACTTCCCTCCCAGAATCTTGTGCACTTTATTTACAGCCTTACTATTAAGGCATTTATATAAAACAGTTTCAGGCTTTTAGGGCACAAAGACACACGTTTCAGAGATCTGAACATGGCATGTTTTCTCACCTTCTGCTGGTCTCTCCCATGTATGAGGTGGTCTGATGGCCCAGCTCCTCCAGCAACTCCCACCCCATGCAAGGGGCCATGTCCTGCAGACACAAAGCTGCCAGGAAATTTTATCTTTGAGCATTCAGAAAAGGAGTCCCAGTCAGAATAGTTTTTTTCTTGAAAGAAGCATTAAAGAAAAATAAAAATAAAAATAAAAACAAGAGTGGAAGGGAATTCACATACTCTTTGGGAGAGAAAACACAGGTGGAAATTTTTTTTGCGAGGAATTTTGTGTTATACACCAAAGATGGAAGATTTGTTTCTCTGATGTGCAGTTCATACTTTGTTTTCATGTTGTTTTATTCAGACTGTATTTTTCATGTAAGATTTAGCTCATGCTTGTTTTTTCCTGAGATATGTGAGACACACTGAATCTCTCTAAATGAAGAGCTACAAATAAAACGTTATATTGGCTGCTCTGCTTTGATGGGAGCAGGTTTTCAACTGTAAAGCCTATAGGATCACTATGATAAAGGGCATGGTAATCTCTAGTTCTAAAGATGAAGCAGGGGTGTAACATATACTTTAAAAATTATATTCACATATATTTACATTTGCATATATACAAATATATATATTTGTATATATTTTATTTCCACAAATTAGGAAAACATCCTCAGTTCCTTATGAAGCTACTGAGATTGCCTGATGGTAGTAACAGAGAGAATAGGAAAATCAGGATGAGATAGTAAAAACTTTCCAACAATCCTTTAAAGCTCTTCCTTTTAAACCTGAGCTGTGGCCGTACACGAGAGCCTTTTCAAACCTGGTTTTAGAAGCTGCTATGGAAATTTCCATTCTGAAACATCAGACCAAGCTCAGCTCTTGCTGGATTCAGATGAAGAAAGATCTGTCTCTTTTGGAAAAACTATTAATGTCTCAATTAGGTGAGAGTATTGAATGTTATCTCTTAGAAAACAACTTAGGAAGTCCCAAAGTCAGACACTGTCAGAAGCTGCAAGGGCTTCTGGAGGAAGAAATCACTGTATACATACTCTGGTTATTTCTTTTCCTTAGCCAGGGAAAACACTGCTAGGCATATGTCTCACCCACAAGCAGGAGCACATTTAAAGTTTGGATTTCACAGTGGCCCACAGCTTTCTAGGTAAATCCTGAATGGCACCAGCACTCTGACTTCAAATTTTCTCTTGTAACAATTTCATCTCAATATAAAACCTCCAACTGTATCTTGAACATTGCAGTATTTAGTCAGCTAAATAAGGCAAAAAGCTGGCCGAAAAAGACCTAATTTATCCTTGTCTGTCTGATTCCCAGCCACCTAAGAAAAGAAGCTGTCAAATAGAAAGCCAAATCCTGTGGCACCTACACAACAGAAGAAAGCAATGGGAATGTTCTCTGGGAGATCAAATGAGGACTAGAGTGTTTGATTTCTATAGCAAGAATAGTGCACAATTTCCAGATGTTTATGACTTTGAAGAAAAACTGGTTTAGAGATAAGGATCTCAGAAGAGCTCACACTGAGTGCTGAGTGCTGTGCATATGAGACATGCAATACTTCAACTTCTGATCCATATAATAAAGAAGACTTTCATTTAAGGCACCAGACAAGACTGTCTGTTGGTCATATAATTCAGAAGTGTCTTAATGGCATATCGTTTCAGACACTGCAAAGCTAAAAAAAAGAGGCCTATAAAGCCCCAGCCCTTTCTATTGCTATTATGAGACAGCTTGGTCAAAACATTGATTCTTGATTATATTCCCATCTTACCCCTCAGGACAGTGCCAGGGTCTTACCAACACATATTTCACAAAGGAATATATTTGGTTCATATTTGTGTATTGAATGAGTGGAAGAAACACTGCTCTGGTGATTTAAATTTTTTTCTTGAGATGCTCTAAATAGATAGATTAAGGTGTTTAGGTAGGAGTGAAGACAGCATGGCGAGAGAATCATTGTTACTTTCACTGTTTATATTGCCATAAAAGGAGAAGGGTGAAGAGTTTTCAGGACTGGGATAAGAACAGGAAACAAGAAGGTGTTTCAAAACAAAATCAACTTCCTTTGAGTAAAGAGAAGTAATTTTACCAGAACAGTCAAAATCAGGAAATTAATAATTTATCCCTTAGACTATTATGTCTGTTTCTTTTAATTCTTACTTGCAATTTAGATGAAAGGTAGGAATATCCTATTTCCTTGGTACATGAGCTCTAAACCAGAGGTGCCTCCCTTCACAGGTAGAAGGTTCAGAAACTTCACTTCAGAAATGCACTGGAGGGCCGTTTTTTTCAGAATATTTGAATTTTATGTCTGGAGTTTGATAAAATCAGTTAATTATGAAGGAATCTTTTATAATTTCTCAATCTAGCTGACCTGAAATCCTGCAGTTAGACAAGAAAACAGCAGTTCAAATAGTCGGACATTTGGAAAAAAACTGGTAATCAGATAGAGATCACTATCAGAGATAAACTAAACTACTTCATAAACTTCTGTTCAAGTACCATGAAATGTAGCACATGCTTAAGTGTCTCAATTATTAATCATGTCCTTAAACTAGGCCCACAAAATAGACTTTAAGGGATATATCTTTTCTTCTCCTAGCAATGGAAAATCTGTTATGACAGGGAAAGCAGTCTCCTAGTGAGGCCATATCCGAATTCACCAGGTTTGCAAGTGCCAGGGACTAAGAAACTACTACAGGACAGCTTGTGGCTTGTTGAGTTTTTAATCTGATTTTAACACTTCCATTGACCAGACTATACAGTTAATGTTTTAAAATATTTTGCTCCTTCTCTGCCTGTAAATCTATAGTTTAAAACAGGCATGTCCTTATTCAAAGCTTCTGTAAGAAACTCTTGTGTTAAACATTTGTGTCTCACTGCTAGCTTTAAAAATTGTTAATCTTTATTAAAGTTACCACAAACTGCACAATTTATTTTTGCACAACAGGAATCTATTTTTTTCCCTCTCCAGAAAATATACAAAAGCAGGTGGCTATATTTCCTGAGAAAAAGCTATTTGAAATGTTTACTTGTTTTAAGGTACACTTAGGAATCTTAAATGAGCCCAAGAAAAAATTTTTATTAAGTCACATTTTAGTAATACTTTTTCTTTTCACCTGTAGTTTTAAATATTTTTGAAATCTAGATTTTATGCATTTTATGTCTGTGCTACTTATGTATTATTTTCAGTTTATAGCAGTTGAGAAATACAATATGCGGTAAACGTTTTTCAAGTAGTTTGCTCAGTTCACAGGGAATGCCTAAATATAATCTTATGTGGCATAATTTAATTTTATAATTATTGTAAACTATTGCTACTGTAAACACAGCACAACACCTGAAACGACATCAGTGGACATTGTGGAAAAATGCTGTCCAATCTATTTTAAAAGTGTGAAAAGTAAAAGTCTAATAATTTCAAAGGTATTTTCTTGGGTTATTGTCTTGTTGGTTTGGTTTGGTTTGGTTTGGGGTTTTTTGGGTATGTTTTTATGGTTTTCACTTAAAGATTCTGGATTGCAATTTTTGGAATAGCCAAAGAGAGGTTTGGTTAATGAAATAATAAAATCTTTTGAATCCATATTCCTAGATGAAATCATAGCTTCACAAGGAGCCCTTTTTCCTAGTGAAGTTCACAAATTAAATTTTGTTACTGGTAATGTTACCATTTCTGGCAAACTGGAGTTTTATAAGCATTTTTGGCTGAGAAGCCCTGTAAATCTGAAATAGCTTTGCCCTCCATGCATCCAACCATGAAATGACACAAAATATTGACAGAAGTGAGCCCCTTTTCCATGAGAGCTCCCTGGCAGGTGGGTGGCATGGCAGCCCTGGCAGCAGCTCCTCAGCAGCCCGGGTGAAGCAGGATTCTGCACAGCTCCTGCACGTGCCCACAGCTCCCAGCTCCACGGATTTTGTTGGGATTTGAAGGCATTTAACACCTCAGTCAGGCCTGGGGGCTCGGATCACCCAGCCTGTGGGGACCAGTAGGTTCATGGTTGAACTCAATGATCTTGGAGCTCTTTTCCAACCTAAATGATTTGGTGCCTCCAAGCTCTTGCTTCCCATCCAACTTGGAGCAGTACTTCCACTACCTGACACAGGCACTTTTACCCCTTGAGCCTCTTTCTGATCTGTGAATTTAGACACGCTTGTACACCTCAGAACGGAGGGATGGATGGACATGATCCAGCACTGGGGTTCACAATGTATTCCTTTTTTTCTGCCACAACTCTGCTCTCTGTGATTTCATTGGAGCGTTTAAGCACACCATGCCACACTAGGACCAGGGGACTGTCCTCCCTTGTATTCAAATAACAAACTATTATTAGAATAGCTGGGATGTTTTTTGATTCATTTTACTCTCATGAAGAAACAAATGATCAGCTCTAAAGCAGGAAATTCCCACACAGATTTTCAGAACCGAAGAGGTGGTGCATGAGGTGGGAGGAGGGGCAGGCGAAAAGCAGATGAAAATTTATTTCATCTTCTGTATCTGGGAAGATGCTACAAATGTGGACATGCATTTCTACGTAGCAAATTTGAAAGTGTGTAACTCACGTTCAAAATAGTAATTGAAATGTATAGTGTTTATTAAGTTCCCATATGTTTGCAATCAAGGTATGTCTCTATTAGATGGGAAGCAAAAAGCTATAATTTGCTGCTTAGTATCAGAACTGTTGCACATTCATTTAAATTGCTTTATTTATCTTCTTCTCCAAAAAGAACCTTCCATACTGTAAATTTATTGAATGGTTAATGGCCCAAAAGTATGGGGTTCATTACAAAATGAAGTATTTATTGCAGTGTTAATTAAATAAAAGCATTGTAATCTTTCCAAACTGAACAATTATGCTCATTTGAACATTTTAAACAGAAAATCTTTTATATACTAATTGAGTTGCGTAATGAAAAGCACGTGTAATGGAAATTTTAATCAAAACAAATACTGAAATAATTTGAACACTTTTTACAATATAAAAGGTCTACCTCAGTTTTTATTAGAAATATTATAACAGCCAGATTAGTTTCAGAACTCATGACCTTTGAGTGCGGTATATTATTTCTGAGCTGATAGGCCACCCTCACATACCAGTTGGCTAACCCCTTAAACATCAAAGTTACTGCTTGGCTACCAGCCCCAAACCATGACAGACTGGCTGCGAGCCCAACACTTGACAGGCTGGCGCAGGGCCTGCAGCGGGCTGACAGCCCTTTCTGCGTGGGGCTGATGAATGATCCCTGGCAGCCCGCGCCGCGCTCCCAGCGCCGAGAGCCGCGCTCGCTCGCGGTGCGCGCACAGAACTGCGCGCCTCTGCCAGAGATGGCACCTCGCCCGCTGCCCGCATCACCGGCGCCTTCGCACCCAATTCCTTATTTATTTACCCGGTTCTGCCCAGCCAGCCTGGAATATCTGCAGCTGCAATTATATTTCAAACAGCTCAGCCAGCTCGAGCTACGTTTTGTTGCGTATTCAAGGCTATTCTCCTTGGCCGTCTCCTGTTCTGAACTCGTGCTGGCTTTGTTTTATCATTTGCAGACAAAAGCTGAATAATGTGTGTTCATTTCCGAGTATGAGGAAAGTTCCTGGAAGATGAAATTGCATGCCACAGGCTTGCAGCTGAATCTTTTCTGTTCACAGCAGTACACATTACCCAGTTTTCTTGTTTGTGGACTGTCTTCTACATTCAATTCCCATTTAACAATATTAAATTGAGGAAAAAGGAAAGGGAGTGTTCAGATCTTTTTCTTTGCCTGATGCAGTTGCACTGTAAGAGGAGTGGTCAATTAGCTGACATGAAGATTTTGCTGGGGTTATTGAGAGACTTAAGGATAAATCTCCAGAAAAAAATACCATGTAATTGAAAGGTATCAGCCTTAAGCTGACAGTATATTGATGAAATGCTTTGGAAGCAAATTCCTACTCAGTTTATCCTTAAAGTGAACAATTTTTTATTGGAATATATAATAGTAATCCCTTACAATGACTGAACATATAGGTTTCAGTAATAAAATTGACCTAATTCTGTAATAAAATGGACCTAATTGAACACAAGTGCAGAAAATGCAGTTTTATTAAACAAAGAGGCTATATTTTAGATCTAAAACTCAATGAACATCATGGACTTGAAATACATGCATAGCAAGGGATTTTAATTGAGATAAAATAGTATCTAAAATGTAAAATCTTCAGAAGAGGTAAAACGCCTGTGCTGGGGATGTTTTCTGCCTAGTGTGCACTGTCTCTACAGGATAAAGCAGGTTATTCCTTCACTCTGACTCATCCCAGAAAAGCCCATATGCATTAACAATCTCTCCTGTTATAGAATCTGTCTTTGGAGCTGTTCGAGTGGCAGGTTGACCATTACCATGGATGGGCATTCACATGCTACTGGTGAAGGTGAGTGATTGCCAACAAGTTATGACTCTGGTATTTCTAGATCACTGCTAATGGGACATGACAAATCCTAGTGAAGAGTCAGCTAGAGCAGCATTTATATTTCAAAAGCCATTTTCATCCCTTCTCCCAGAAAGTCTGAATGAAGTACAAGAGGAACCTCTCACAGTGAAAACTTGCTCTTATTTTTCTTCTATTAGTTTGGAGCGGATGTTCTGCTATTCAGAGCAAAGTCAGGGCAGGCAGGAGGGAATTTGGCTGTAGCCTTCTTGAAGTTATCTCATCACAATCTAGCAAGCTAGAGGAAAAAACCCACAAATGAGGAACAAATATGCAGAACAATATATATGCAGATGACAAAGCCTACCTTTATGCATAGGAATGATTAATGCCATGACCAAGGATAGTGTTGAAAATATGACCATGTTGTTATTTATTATCTATGCCCTTTACTACCTAAACCACTGCAGAACAGAGTCTTCTTTCCTGGGTAGTAGAGAGAGAATGCTTCCAGCTGGAAGAGATTCAACTGCTTAAAAATCCAGGTGACCCAAACTAAAATGACTGCACAACACAGTTTAAGTTTATATCCAGACTTTAATTCCTAACTAAGACATCTAAGTTTCACATAAGAAAATAGAAAGGAAGAAAGGAAAGAGGGGAGTTGCTTTTTTTTTTTTTTTTTTTTTTTTTTTTTAATAAAGCAGGGAAACCATTTTCAGTCTTATTGTAACCATCTGTGGGAAACACCAAGACAAATGAAGTCAAGATAAAGGAGCGGCAGACAAAACAACACTGTGTGCACCCACCAAAAACACATTTGAGAGTTCAGCAGCTCATGGTTCAATCCAGGGCACTGGGAGCAGGGAGTATCCTGCAGGCAGAGCTGTGGACAGCCTCCAGGGAGGGAAAGGGGGAAAGCATGACCATGGAGAATTGGAATTTCTGCTGCTGAGGGCCTGCAAGGCATGGAGATGAGGGTGTTGCTTCTGGAGAAGAAGCTCTTCCTTCCCTCCACAGGTTCTGACCCTCCTGTGGGACTGCACCCACCTGACATGGTGCAGGTGTCCCACCTTTTTCAAGGCAGTTGCACTCAGGTGGAAAATACCATTCAGATCAATATACTACAAATCAGCTTTCAGCAGTGTTTTTCCTGCAGAAAAAAAAAAAAGAAAAAGGAAAGAGTAATTTTTTGCCTGTAAATGAAAATATTTACTCTTATACTGCTAATAACTACTACAAGAAGGATTGGGGGCTGCATTCCATGGCCCGTGCATGAACTGTGGCAGCAGCTCCCACAGATGAGACCTGCACAGGGATCGCTGCCTGCTCCTCTTGCCCCACCCCACTGGGTCCCAGCAGCTCCCTCCTCTGCCTGACCATCAAGCCTGGCAGTGAGTTTGACTTGCTGGGGCGTTCCCCTCCTGTCCTTCCATGGGAATTCATAAACACGAGTCCTGGTGTTCCTAAGCCCTGTTTATTGGCTCTGGAGGAAGGCAATGGGATAAAGTGGGGAAGCAAGCATCTTATCTGCTAAAATGTCCCCAAACCTGCTGGAGTGCTGGGAGTAGAGACTTTATTCGTTGCTGCAAGCAGAGCTCTATTCAAGGACAGAGACAGAAATCTCCCCCCAAAAGTCACAGTCCACAAGATACAGGAAGGAGAAATAAGGGTTATAACTTTTATCTCAAACATATTAGCAGGTGTTGAAGGAAACTCAAATTCACCTACTTCCAGGGGTTATTTCAGGATTATGAAAAAGTGACATAAAGAAGGGCTGTTTCTCCTGCAATTGCCTCAAATTAATAATTTTAATCTTATTTTTACATGATGTCTCATGTTACTTGGGATTTGGAGGTAAATCTCCCAATTGTTCCCTCTAGCCAGTGTGTTTCCAGAGTACAGATTCCTGGGAGGTGTGCTCCAAGACACCTCCTGGGCTGCTGCCATCGCTGTGAGCCTGGGCCACAGGGTTGTCCTGGAGCTGAATCCCTTTTCCCCCAGGAAAGCAGCCAGTGCTGTTCTGGGGCCCACAGGATGGAACCCACCATGCCTGCACTGCTCCTTGCTGCCCCAGACGGGGCTGGGAATGTGCACAAGGGCTTGGGGCCTCACTCCGGACCAGCCTGCCCTCGGCAGCTGCAGGGAAAAGATGTGCCCAAACCTTGGAGCAGAGGGAGGGAGCAGAGCATCTTTCCTGCCTTTTATAATACAAAGGTGTTAATTTTGGATATCATTTAGGGGCCTGTTGTAGAATTGTTGTTTTGAGTTCTTCTCACCCACCCTCCCTAATAGGAGCCCTCCCTTTTTGTAAGCTTTTTGTTTCAAATACACTGAAACCAAAACTGGAGTGTCAACTCTCCACTGGTGCCACTACAATTTCTATGTTTTACCTTTCATTAGAGTTAAATTAATCCAGTTCACTGAGATCAGCTCAGTTGCCTGGAGCATGCTGCTAATGACCCCAAGGCTGTGGGTTCACATGGGCCATTGGCTTAGGAAGTTGGACCCATTGTGGGTCATGTCCAGCTCAGACTATTCTGTGATTCTTTAATATCCAGTCTCAATCAATTTTAAGATCTTTGATGCTGAGTTATGCACAGATTGAAAGACCAGGTCATATCTTAGAGACCCCCTTTTTAAAGGACATGAAATGTAGTGAGTTAAAGAAAAAGGAGACTGAGTGTCTTAGCAAGGACCTGAGCAGTGATTTGACATATGGGTGGCAGCATAAATATCCTGCTTTGTTAAAGCTTTCTAATATGATATTTTTTTTAATCAATCAGTTTGGTATCACTCATTAAAGACATTTAACTGTTAATTCACCTTGATTTTAGTGAGAGACAGGTACTCAGGTATTCTTAAAAATACAACAAGTCACACACATGCATATTTAGGTAATCAGATATGTCTAAAAAAACATATTAACATTAAATGGAGAAAATATCTTCATCACATAGAAATTGGAGGTCAAAAAGGGCTAGAAGATAGTAATATTTTTTTTTGTTATTGCAATAGTGTGAATCAGCTTTAAATACCTAAAATGGACCAGAGGGACAGGGGTCCTGGTAGCTGACTGTTAATCACTGCTGTGGTCAAAATGGGCCAAATTCTACAGCCATTACTCAGGCAAAACCCCTATGAAAAATCAGCCTAAGTTTTGCCAGGGTAAAGATTTGGACTTACAGTGGGTGATTGCTCAGTCTTTTATCATTTGTTAGATCAGCAAACTCCTCTCAGCGTGCAGCGTGCACACAGGATATAATTTAGACCACCTACAGAACAGCTTGTCTGATTCCTAACTGCAAGCCATTAAAAACTAGAATGTAAATATGATATTTGAGCCAGTAGTGCCATCAACATAACATGGATTTCTGCTCTGAAATCAGAGGCATCTCTTGCCTGACTGGATTTCACAACCACTGTTTGTTTATGTATTGTCTTCTTGACGCTCTGGAGATAAAAAGACCCTGAGCTGGTAACACACTGCTGATTTAAGGACTGTAATTAGATTAGAACATCGCCTGGCTTTGGTTTAGTTGCAAAAGCACAGAGAGAGAGAGAAATTTTTCTCACCTGGATGCTGCTTTACATTTGGAGCAAGTTCCCTGACTTCAGCTCCTAGGCTGTGCAGAAGCTGGGCCCACAGTGCCCTACATGAAAGGTTACTTTTAATTAGTGCTAGAACAGGCCTTCAGGAGCTAAATAAACTTTGAGCCCCTATTCTCTCAGGAGCCATAGCATACATGCCAGGCCTTCAGAGCTAATCTGAGCGACAGAAGCATAACAAAAACCACTTCAGGAGCTGGGGAGAGCCGAATATCCCGAGATCTGGAGCGACCTTTGTGTGAGGGCACAGGGAAGGTGACAACACAGACAAGAGAGAGAGCCTGGGTGGCAATCAGTGAGCAGCACCCAGTGCCAGCCCTGCCCTGGCTGCTCTCATCATTCAGTGCATATTGTGCACGCTGCTCTTATGGTTCTCTTGGCAATTTTTAGCGCTCGAGAGTCATAGCCATTTATAGTGTATGGAATTTCAGCGGTGTTTATATTTCCATGTGAAAACCACGGATATGATGACTTAGTCATTTATGTAACATTAGGGGATAGATGAAGATGGGAATCCTGGCCTCTTTCCATCCTAAAATGTCTTATGTTTGTAACATTATACCACATTTCTTTGGATATATTTTTTCTGCATTGATGAATTTGTGTTTAATGGAGTTTTATCGTAAAAATTCTGTACACAACTAAAAATTACATGCAATTATATGTACAGAAACAAAGAAAAAAATATTTGGGTTGGAGTGCACAACTTTAATTTGGCCACATTGCTGGTTATACTCAGTCCAGCTGGATAGTTTTTCTTTCAAAAACAAAATAATTAAATGGCAGAAATGATACTTTTGCATGCAGACTGAGTGACATAAAGTGACTTATTAATGAGAACAACAAAGCACAGTGGAATTAAATGTATCCCTGGTGTAACACAGTTGCTAAAAATCGACATAACCACTGGGACTAATCTGGTCTAAAATGGATTGTTTCCCAAGGCTGCTGCTATGTGAAAACTTCTTATCTTTGAGAAAAAGGGAGTGGTGAACTCACTTTACATTTGCTTTCTTTTCCACTTGTCTTTTTCCACTGGTTTCAGTGTGGTTGTACAGGTGAAAATGAGGACAGAACTTGATCCAACCATGTAAATAGGTACCAAAATTTAACAGCCTACTGGGAAAAGAGCATATGTTGAATCTGCCACTTTTCCAAGGGTTGCAAACAACGTGGCTATAACATATTAGTGTAACTTAAATCTATCCAGCGGCTCTGCTGAACTGGTGAACCATAGCCAGGAAACTCCATGTTATCTGAAGAATAATGAATTTCTAGAAGCTTCAGTTGTACCTCACAAAATGAAATGACAAGTCATCATTTTTTAAAGTAACCTTTCAGATTTTAGAGAAAGATCCAGATGAGTCAGTTTTACCCTCATTATGGTTGGGAATCAAACTCTGTAGTTACAGGGTAGCTGAAGAGTCAGAAATGCCCCTGGGTTTGGAGCACCCCCTGAAGCATGTTGTTAAACTTATAGTGAAATTCTCACTGTGCAGGTTATTATTAGTGATCAGCTTATCAATTATAAGCTTGCTAAATTCAGCCTGTTTTGCTTGCATAAATGTGGCTGCAATTAAGGTCTAATCCAAAAGTCACCATCTAAATAATTTAATTCAGTTCTAGAGAGAAAAACAATTCTGGTGGTTCAGCATGCAAGTGCTCCATGTTGATAAATCCTTATGCATGTGTGATACAGGAAAAATAAATTTAGAGAGAAAATCCAATTCAGCTTTAAATTTCTAAGAAGTAATTGTAGGCAACAGTGATTAAAAACAAATATTAAATTATGAAGCATAGGTTGATGGCTTCCACTAAATAATTTTAAAGCTAAATTTATGCATGGGAGGATTAATATAGAACAATAACACTGCACCCTCCTGAAGGCCAGAGGTTGAGAAAGAATAATACATCAATGTTATACTGAGATATAATACTCTATGCCCTATTTTTTTTTGTGCAGAATAACATGTTTTTCTTGGATAGAAGAATTTTGTGTCAGCTCTTAGCCATTTACAGTTTCTTCTGGCATCCAGACTTGGGAAGCTAACATTTATCTGGTTGGGCTATTAGCACCTTACAGCACAGTCTGAAACTTTCTTTAGTCCCTCTACTAAATAAATTTAACAGAGCCTAGGAATCATAGTTTTCTCTTTACAGATGCCCTTTAACCTCTGTGACTGTTCCTAGCTATATATTTATTTACATTAAACACAGTACTTCTGTGAAACACTAGACTGCCTACAATCATTTCCTGCAGGGGGGTGGGGGGGGGAACCCCCAATCTTGTCAATATGCTTCAGTTTTCATTTGCCTCCATGTAATCATCTTCTGTGATTTAAAAGGTGGATATATGTTTATCTTCATTACATCACTGCTTTAAAGGAATGATAATGTATACAACAGCCAGCTTTGGATGGATTGGAATCAAGCTAGTTTTATTCTGAAAGGAATTTAATGGGCACTGAACAGTTTGATTTACCACATATCAGCTATGGATCCTAATAATAGTTGGGATGGTATTTTAGAGAGGCTAGAACTGCAGCTGGCTTGGCTGACTATTGAGCTATTTTACTGTTTTTTCAGTGTAAAATTTAGTTTGAAAGTGTCTTATATAGGATCTGAGCACAGCAGGACTTGTTTTGGGTTTGCATCTGGGTTTGTTTTGGTAGCCAGACCCAACACAGGCTTTTAATGGATGCCACCAGCCCACCCCTACTAAAATCCAGATAAGAAATTTGTCAGAATCCAACAACCCTTCCTAGCAGGCCAGGCATCATGTGGTCCTACTTCAAGACTACTTAGGGATTAGAAAAGGGACTGAAATGAGGATCAGCTTTAAAAAACCTAATTTTCACAAACAGCTTGGTGTTCTTTGTGCTTTCACTGCAGCTTCCTGAGTGTGAGTCTCCTCTGCTCTGGTGTTGTACTGGGGCTCCCCTACTCTGGGGCTCCCTGCAGAAGGCTCGGGGGCCACCACATCTGAGGGCTTCCAGGGAAGGGCAGTGACCCTCCAGTTCTCCTCTGGGGTGGAAGGGGTGTCCTTGTGTCCTTGGGAGAGGCACAATTGCCCTGGCCAGGGAAGGGAAGCAGCTGCAGGGTTTTGGTGCCTGCCTGCCCCGTGCTGGTGTGCAGTGGCTCTGCCCCACAAACATCTGTTCCCGTGCCCCATGCAGCATCCCGGTGCCATTCAGCGCCGTGCTGGTGGTTGAGACAGAGTGTTTGGAATTCCAGAATGCCTCTCTCTTCACTTTAAGGAAATACAATCCCATAGGTAATTATTTCACTGTTGAAGGATGGCTTTCCAGGCATGGTACCTTCCCTTTTACAAAATCTATGTCTGTTTTATCTAAACCACCAGAAATCATAATAACTACCCTCCTCCCCCAACCCTTTTTTACACATAAATTTGCTATCATTCCTTCTCATAGTTGAATGTTCTCCCACCTGTCCTCAATTTAATCCATGAATGTAAGCACATAAATCTTTGTGACATTTTGGCAGAAAGTACCTATTTTCAGATGACTCCTTTAGGAAACTCTGAATCCAGGTGTTTGTTTTTTGTATAAAGTGTTGCAAGAGGGGAATTTTAATGTGACCGTACAACCAAAAAACTGGTTACATTTGAAATTCTGTAAAAGGGTGGGCTAGCATGCATGTAAACTTTGTGCGTCTTTTCCACACCCTGAGTTGTATTCTGAGAGCTGTATGATAATTACTGCACCATCTGTAAAGGGAAGGAATATGGAATTTTACTGCTACAAGCATGTGATTACACAGACTTTGTTATGTGTAAAGAACATGCACTGGATATTTAAAAGTCCTTTATCACATTTGACACATAGGGATGAAAAGTGGAATGCTGCTCGCAAAATACATTTTTGGGATGAGGTGAAAAAAAGGAAAAAAAAAAAAGAAAAAGAGCTGAAACAGTTGGCTATTTTTCTTTGGCCAGATGGTTTCCAAAGAAAGATCAGAATCTATTTGAAAGTCTGATCATAAGGTCTGGACTGCATAGTTTTGACGTAAGGACTGCAAGGTCTGAAGTTTGAAATCCTTTTACCTTTGGTTACTATGGGGCCTATAGGAGCTCCACCTTTTTTCAGGTTGTATGATGAATTTAAAGAGGGGTGTTCACTCTTTCTACCAGATACTGAACAGGGAACAGATTTCCTATTTATTAAGTGCTGTTTTCCAGCTCTTGCGAAGAAAAAAAATTCTTGCTCTTTTAAGATTGTTCAGATTTGTGACCAGACTGAAAATGCCCCCCACAATTAACTGATTTAAAAAAAAAAAAAATCCTTTTTACTAACCACATGTGCATGGATCTCTTAGAAAGAAAATACATTATAATCCATTGTTTTTAAGGCAATGATAAATCCACAGTCCACAGTGTTTTACCCTTCTCCCAAAGGTGAGATGAGCAGCTGGTGGTGCTTTGGTGATGAATAACTGACTTGGAAAAACTTGGAAAAGCAGGAGGATGGGGGAAGAAAACACCACCCCAAAAAAAAGTCAAAAAAGTAAACAAGAAGAAACTGTCACGAAATCAGGTGATTTTTTTTTTTCCCCCTCTGATATAAAAGCTTAGCACAGCCCTCCCCCTTCTCTAAAAAACTGTGTGGAAGCAGATCCCCATCTCTCACACACCTTTTTTTCTGGAGGCAGGAAGGAGGGAAGGACCACACAGGACAGTGGTTACTCTATCTCTCTCTTAGCTCACTCTCCTGGCAGCCAGGCCGATGAGGTGGAGATAAGGACAGTACAAGGACTTAGGCAGAGGATAAGAGCACTCATTGTTCCAGCACTGATACTCCCTACTATAGACAGACCATTATTTTTCCCCTTTAAATCCCGTAATCACTTATATTTTGCAGAACAACAAAAAAACCATTCTCTTTTGCCTCTAATGGACTAATCCCGCAGAAAGGCTTTGCTCTGAATTCATACTTTTCTATAGGGCCACAATGTCTTTTCCAGTGAAAAGGTTA